>NC_135966.1:2943798-3033798 GCF_053455715.1 Rhinoraja longicauda | reverse complement strand
GAATAAAGGGGAGGCCGTTTAAAACTGAGGTGAGAAAAAACTTTTTCACCCAGAGAATTGTGAATTTGTGGAATTCTCTGCCACAGAGGGCAGTGGAGACCAATTCACTGGATGAATTTTAAAGAGAGTTAGATAGAGCTCTAGGGGCTAACGGAATCAAGGGATATGGGGAGAAGGCAGGCATGGGTTACTGATTGTGGATGATCAGCCATGATCACAGTAAATGGTGGTGCTGGCTCGAAGGGACAAATGGCCTCCTCCTGCACCTATTTTCTATGTTTCAATGTTTCTATGTTTAGAAAGGGCTGAGGACAATCTGAAGAAGGGTCTCGACCAGAAACGTGATCCATTCCTTCTCTGCAGAGATGCTGCCTGTCCCGCTGAGTTACTTCAGCTTTTCGCATCTGTCTTAGGACATGAAGCTATTGGTGGCTGGGACTATGGCCTCTGTTCACTCCGCCAGCCTAAGGAGCACCATTCTGTCTCCCTGTGGCTCAAAATTAAACCATTTGCACCAGGGCACAGCGGTAGAGTTGCTGCCTCACAGCGCCAGAGACCCGGGTTCGATCCTAACCTCGGGTGCTGTCTGTATGGAGTTTGTACGTTCTGCATGAGACCGCGTGGGTTTACACCGGGTGCTCAGGTTTCTTCTCACACTCCAAAGACGTGCAGGTTTGCAGGTTAATTGGCTTCTGTACAAATGTAAATTGTCCCCAGTGTGTGCAGGACCGTACGTGGTGATCGCTGGTCCCGGTGGGTGGGCCGAGGGGCCTGCTTCCACGCTGTATCTATTAATACGGCACGGTGGTGCAGCGGTAGAGTTGCTGCCTTACAGCGAATGCAGCGCCGGAGACTCAGGTTCGATCCCGAAACTACGGGCGCCGTCTGTAAGGAGTTTGTACGTTCTCCCCGTGACCTGCTTGGGTTTTCTCTGAGATCTTCGGTTTCCTCCCACACTCCAAAGACGTGCAGGTTTGTAGGTTAATTGACTGGGTAAATGTAAAAATTGTCCCTAGTGTGTGTAGGATAGTGTTAATGTGCGGGGATCGCTGGGCGGCGCGGACAGATGGGCCTGTTTCCACGCTGTATCTCTAAATCTATATCTGAAAATCTCTAAACTAAACTAAACTAAACTAATACTTTGCACTCGAATTTTCTTGCAAGGCTTGTTGAACAGCAATGTTTAATCACAGGCCTCAGAGTAGGCTCGTACTGACTGTGGGAATGATCATTGGGGCCTGTTTCCGCACGGTATCTCTAAAAACTAAAACATTTTCAAGCAGTTACATAGAACGTAGAGCATTACAGCACAGGAACAATGACCATGCCAAACAAGAGGCAACGTTAAACTGATCTCTGTGTACACATGACCCATACGATGCTGGGGGAGTCCAGAACCAGGGGTCACAGTTTAAGAATAAGGGGTCGGCCATTTAGGACTGAGATGAGGAAAAGCTTTTTCACCCAGAGAGTTGTGAATCTGTGGAATTCTCTGCCACAGAAGGCAGTGGAGGCCAACTCACTGGAGGCCAACTCAAGAGAGAGTTAGATTTAGCTCTTAGGGCTAACGGAATCAAGGGATATGGGGAGAAAGCAGGAACGGGGTACTGATTTTGGATGATCAGCCGTGATCATATTGAACGGCGGTGCTGGCTTTAGGGGCCAAATGGCCAGCTCCTGCACATATTTTCTATGTTTCTATGTTTCTATTCCCTGCATAGACACAAAATGCTGGAGTAACTCAGCGGGTCAGGCGGCATCTCTGGGGAGAAGGAATGGGTGACGTTTCGGGTCGAGACCCTTTCGACAGACCTTGATTGGATTTTTGCATATCTTCCATTAATTTATAGACAATAGACAATAGACAATAGGTGCAGGAGGAGGCCATTCAGCCCTTCGAGCCAGCACCGCCATTCAATGCGATCATGGCTGATCATTCTCAATCAGTACCCCGTTCCTGCCTTCTCCCCATACCCCCTCACTCCGCTATCCTTAAGAGCTCTATCCAGCTCTCTCTTGAAAGCATCCAACGAACTGGCCTCCACTGCCTTCTGAGGCAGAGAATTCCACACCTTCACCACCCTCTGACTGAAAAGGTTCTTCCTCATCTCCGTTCTAAATGGCCTACCCCTTATTCTTAAACTGTGGCCCCTTGTTCTGGACTCACCCAACATTGGGAACATGTTATCTGCCTCTAATGTGTCCAATCCCCTAATTATCTTATATGTTTCAATAAGATCCCCCCTCATCCTTCTAAATTCCAGTGTATACAAGCCCAATCGCTCCAGCCTTTCAACAATGTACCTTCCATATCTCCTCCTCTCTTCGACGAGAGTTTAGCAACATACTCCCTCGCTGCTCCCCCTCTGTGATTTCTCCTGCCCTCCTACTCTACGACCACATTTTGACCCAGACTCGCCGCGATGGCCAAACTGATCTCCCGGTGGCTGAGCACTTCAACTCCCCCTCCCATTCCCAATCTGACCTTTCTGTCATGGGCCGCCTCCAGTGCCATAGTGAGGCCCACCGGAAATTGGAGGAGCAGCACCTGATATTTCGCCTGGGCAGCTTGCAGCCCAGTGGTATGAACATTGACTTCTCCAACTTTAGATAGTCCCTCTGTCCCTCTCTTCCCCTCCCCCTTCCCAGATCTCCCTCTATCTTCCTGTCTCCACCTATACCCTTCCTTTGTCCCGCCCCCCTGACATCAGTCTGAAGAAGGGTCTCGACCCGAAACGTCGCCCATTCCTTCTCTCCCGAGATGCTGCCTGACCTGCTGAGTAACTCCAGCATTTTGTGAATAAAAACCTTCCATATCTTTTGTTTCCCTCTCCCCTGACTCACAGTCTAAAGAAGGGTCTTGAGCCGAAACGTCACCTAATCCTTTCCTCCAGAGATGCTGCCCGACCCGCTGAGTTACTCCAGCTCTTTGTATCTATCTCCCATTGTCTGTGTGTGCCTTGATTTGTTTGCACTGACAAAGTGCCCTTGAAGTGCTGTCCAATTCGTGGGCAGAACGCCCATTTTTTGACACTTTAGCTGTCACATAATGATTTGACCTTCACTACCATGGCTGTGCTCTGAGATAAGATGACAATGTTTTGATCAAACCTCACTCCACACACTGTAATCCCTCGACATTTAATTTTTAATGAGCCCCCTTCATAGAGGTCTTGTGCATGAGCAACTTTTTGGTAATAATTCAGTTTTGAACATGGCACGGTGGCGCAGCGGTAGAGTTGCTGCCTCACAGCGCCAGAGACCCGGGTTCCATCCTGACTACGGGTGCTGTCTGTACAGAGTTTTTACGTTCTCCCCGTGACATGTGTGGGCTTTCTCCAGGAGCTCTGGTTTCCTCCCACCCTCATTGGTTAATTAGCTTAGTACAATTGTACTCGCTGGAATTTAGAAGATTGAGGGGGGATCTTATAGAAACTTACAAAATTCTTAAGGGGTTGGACAGGCGAGATGCAGGAAGATTGTTCCCGATGTTGGGGAAGTCCAGAACAAGCGGTCACAAGGGGGTATGGAGAGAAGGCAGGTACGGGATATTGAGTTGGATGATCAGCCATGATCATATTGAATGGCGGTGCAGGCTCGAAGGGCTGAATGGCCTACTCCTGCACCTATTTTCTATGTTTCTATGTTTCTACAATTGTAAACTGTCCCTGGTGTGTGTAGGATAGTGTTAATGTGCGGGGATCGCTGGTCGGCGCGGACTCGGTGGGCCGAAGGGCCTGTTTCTGCACTGTATCTCTAAACTAAACTAAACACAGGCCAAAGATAGGCACAAAATTCTGGAGTAACTCAGCGGGACAGGCAGCATCTCTGGAGAGAAGGAATGGGTGACGTTTTGGAATGGTCTTGACCCGAAACGTCACCCATTCCTTCTATCCAGAGATGCTGCCTGTCCCGCTGAGTTACTCCAGCATCTTGTGTCTCTCTTCGGTTTAAACCATCATCTACAGTTCTTTGCTAAACATAAATCATACTGAAGGTGGACTCTCACACATGTGAGCAGGCTAACAAACCTCTACAAAGAACCAAGCTTTGCCACGCATGCTGACAAATCTTGTGGGCTTCTTCTCTGATTGCTAATTTCCTTATTCCATCGACCACTAACTGATAAAACAATCGAATCAATTCTACATTTCAGCACCTCCACTCTCCCCACCAGCAGGACAAATCCTACCAGGCTTTCTGTCAAAAATAAAATGTCCTGTAGGATTCTTAAAAAGTGTTTTATAAGTAATCCTTACAGATCCTAAGAGACTAGGGATAAATCCTACAGAAAATATCCTGTTTTATTGCATCACCTGGGATCAATAGTGCGATTTAGAAATACCGCAAGGGGCTTAGGAGTTTGACAAAATGTTCAAAGGCTTTGCTCAAGATGCACTTCATCTCAGAGTGCTGAAGCAATATTAATTATTATCACATAGAGTGCAAGGCGATTTCATCTGAGGAACTAAGGTGCTGCAATTTTGAAAGCTGGTGCGTTGGACATTTATTTAGAGATATAGCGCAGAAACAGGCCCTTCGGCCCACCGGGTCCGCGCCGCCCAGCGATCCCTGCACACTAACACCGTCCTACACCCACTAGGGACAATTTTTACATTTGCCCAGCCAATTAACCTACAAACCTGTATGTCTTTGGAGTGTGGGAGGAAACCGAAGATCTCGGAGAAAACTCACGCAGGTCACGGGGAGAACGTACAAACTCCGTGCAGACGGCACCCGTAGTCAGGATCGAACCTGAGTCTCCGGCGCTGCATTCGCTGTAAGGCAGCAACTTTACCGCTGCGCCACCGTGCCGCCCACCGAGTCATGGTCTCGAATCGCTCACAGCTTCGAAGAGCTAAACGGAAACTGGAACGCTGGACTTTTGGGTGGAGGGACATGGCAGTGAAAT
This sequence comes from Rhinoraja longicauda, assembly GCF_053455715.1. NCBI lineage: Eukaryota > Metazoa > Chordata > Chondrichthyes > Rajiformes > Arhynchobatidae > Rhinoraja > Rhinoraja longicauda. The sequence continues at coordinate 3,028,886 of NC_135966.1, read as the reverse complement.
TGCAGAGGGACTGAGTCTGGCATCTTGGTCTAGATCCATTTGTCTTCTTTAGGCCCATAGGCCCTGTGAACCTTGCCTATCCATGTATCTGTCCAAATGTCTTAGAGTCAGAGATGGAGTCATAGTCACACAGTGTGGAAACAGGCCCTCCGGCCCAACTTACCAGCGCTGACCAACATGCCTCATCTACTCTAGTCCCACCTGCCTGCGTTTGGCCCATATCCCTTGAAACCTGTCCTATCCATGTACCTGTCCGACTGTTTCTTAAACGTTGCGATAGTACCTGCTTCAACTACCTCCTTCGGCAGCTCGTTCCATACACCCACCACTGTGTACAAAATGTCACCCCATAGGTTCCTATTAAATCTTTCCCCCTTCACCATACGCCTGTGTCCTCGGGTTCTTGATTCCCCTACTCTTGGCAAAAAGACTGTGCATATACCCCATCTATTCCTGTCATGATTTTGTTCATACCTCTATAAGATCACCCCTCATCCTCCTGTGCTCCAAGGAATATTGTCCTAGCCTGTTCATAGTCATAAAGGCCATAACTGTGTCCACTTCTATAGCTTCCTCTGGCAGCTCATTCCAGATACCCTCCAAGTGAAGTGTTTGCCCCTGAGGTCTCTTGTGTCTCTCTGTTCTTACCTTCAGCTCCCCTCTACCTTGGGAAAAAGACAGTGACCGTTTCTTTCATCCATACCCCTCTTGATTTTGTACACCACAATGACGTTGCCCCTCAGCCTTCTGTGCTCCAAAGAAGAACCTCCAAGATGACCCAACCTCAACCAATTACTCAAGGTCACAGTCCCGGTAACATCCAAGTGAAGCTCTTCTGCTTCCTTTCCAACTTCATGACATCCTTCCTGCAGCTGAGTGACTAGAGCTGCACACAGTTCTCCAACTGCTGGAGTAACTCAGCGGGTCACGCAGCACTCCAAGTAGGGGTTCCAACTAACTCATTCCCAGATTAGGGACAAGGTGACGTCACCGCCCCGCGCCCCCAGGTGACTTCACCAAGCCAGCGGCCACGTGTTCCCGCTCCACCAATGATGGCCGCCCGGGCCAGGAGGCTGGTTGCTATGCAACCTCCGTCAGGCGGTGCCTGGGCCTCCGGACCTACAGTGTCCGGGCCTACAGCGCCCCCCGGGCCTACAGAGACTGGACCTAAAGCGTCCAGACCTACACTGTCCGGACCTACACTATCGGACCTACACTATTGGACCTACACTGTCCGGACCTACACTGTCCGGACCTACACTGTCCGGACCTACACTGTCCGGAACTACACTGTCCGGACCTACACTGTCCGGACCTACACTGTGAGGACGTACACTGTCCGGACCTACACTGTTAGAACCTACACTGTCCGGACCTACACTGTCCGGACCTACACTGTCCGGACCTACACAGTCCGGACCTACACTGTCCGGACCTACACTGTCCGGACCTACACTGTTCGGACCTACACTGTCCGGACCTACACTGTCCGGACCTACACTGTCCGGACCTACACTGTCCGGACCTACACAGTCCGGACCTACACAGTCCGGACCTACACTGTCCGGACCTACACTGTCCGGACCTACACTGTCCGGACCTACACTGTCCGGACCTACACTGTCCGGACCTACACAGTCCGGACCTACACAGTCCGGACCTACAGCGTCTGGGCCTACAGCGCCCCCCGGGCCTAATATGGGACAAACCAATTTAGCCCACAATACAGGATGTCCCGGCTAATACGGGACAGTTGGCAACCCTAACTCCAAGTGTTGCCTCGCCAAAGGCTTGTACAGCTGCATCATGATGTCCAAATGTTACCACTCAAAGATCTCCATCACCCTGACGACACTCTCGTTTCACTTCCTACCAATGGGAAAAAGGTTGGTGGAGTCTAAAAGCCGTGACCACCAGGTTCAAGAACAGCTTCTTCCCAAAGACCATCAGGCTCTTGAACACAACACAACACTAACCTCAACTGACAACATTAGCCGATTGTCATTGGTTGCACGAAGGACTGTGCGTTTTTTTTTCGACGAGTATTGCAGTTATTAATTTATTGTTTTTTTTTGTTTTGGTACATAGTATTAGAGATACAGCATGGAAATAAGCTCTTCAGCCCACTGAGTCCACGCCGACCTGCGATCGCCCTTACATCCTGGACAGGCAATGAATCTATAAACCTGAATGTCTTTGGAATGTTGGAGAAAGCCCACACTGTCACAGGGAGAACGTACAAACTACATCTAGACTCCGCATTGAATAAAAAAAATTATATATTACACGTTGTGTTTACAATCCACGGATGCTGTCTGACCTGCTGAGTTCCTCCAGCACTTTGTGCAATATTGGGCTCAAATTAGACAATGGACAATAGGTGACGGAGGAGGCCATTCAGCCCTTCGAGCCAGCACCACCATTCAATGTGATCATGACTGATCATTCTCAATCAGTACCCCGTTCCTGCCTTCTCCCCATACCCCCTGACTCCGCTATCCTTCAGAGCTCTATCTAGCTCTCTCTTGAATGCATTCAGAGACTTGGCCTCCACTGCCTTCTGAGGCAGAGAATTCCACAGATTCACAACTCTCTGACTGAAAAAGTTTTTCCTCATCTCCGTTCTACATGGCCTACCCCTTATTCTTAAACTGTGGCCCCTTGTTCTGGACTCCCCCAACATTGGGAACATGTTTCCTACCTCTAACGTGTCCAACCCCTTAATAATCTTATATGTTTCGATAAGATCTCCTCTCATCCTTCTAAATTCCAGTGTATACAAGCCTAGTCGCTCCAGTCTTTCAACATATGATAGTCCTGTCATTCCGGGAATTAACCTAGTAAACCTACGCTGCACGCCCTCAATAGCAAGAATATCCTTCCTCAAATTTGGAGACCAAAACTGCACACAGTACTCCAGGTACGGTCTCACTAGGGTCCTGTACAACTGCAGAAGGACCTCTTTGCTCCTATACTCAACTCCTCTTGTTCCATTCCATTGGCCCTTCTAAAGCTAAAATTGACGTCATTGGAACTCAATTTGAAATATTTATAACCCTGGGCATTTCAATCACAGGATGTTGACGTTGCACAACAATATAAAACTGTATCGGCAAAACAGTCGTCCATTTTACAATGAGCTGGATTGTGAAATAAAAGTGGTTAAAAGTGGTTTATTTGTTACTTTTGCCACCACACAGCAAAATATTGCCTTGCACGTTTACACACGTGGGCACCGCCATGTTTTGGCACCATATCCAAAGTCCGGTCCACCCACGCGTTCAATCTACTTGAGCGGCTCCCGATCCAGGCGAGACCCAGGCTCTTGCAGGGCCTCCCCCCGTCGCCCTCGACCGCATCGCCCCGTGAACTGACGTTCCCCTCTCCTCTCCTCTCCTCTCCTCTCCTCTCCTCTCCTCTCCTCTCCTCTCCTCTCCTCTCCTCTCCTCTCCTCTCCTCTCCTCTCCTCTCCTCTCCTCTCCTCTCCTCTCCTCTCCTCTCCTCTCCTCTCCTCTCCTCTCCTCTCCTCTCCTCTCCTCTCCTCTCCTCTCCTCTCCTCTCCTCTCCTCTCCCCTCCCCTCCCCTCCTCCCCTCTCCTCTCCTCCCCTCTCCTCTCCTGATCAGCCATCTCTGAGTCCTGGGGGCACCTGCTGCAGCCAACCTTGAAGGCGCTGGAGGCATTACCCTGATTCACCCTCCTACCGGCCCTTGCCCCTCACGTCCGCCATCTCCAGTGGTTCCCTCCCTGTTCCGTGGTCCGCCGAGACTTCTGAGCGGGCCCCCAGCATGGCACGGCACCTCGGGAATGGGCGAGAGGCAACATTGCCGAGTGCCAACTTGCTGTGACATTGTTGACCGAACTCCAGATCAAACCCTCTCTGTCAGTGGTGGGTGAAGAATGACAGTGAACCAAACGTGATGGATGACTGTTTGTGTTGGGCTTTTTTTTTTTCCTATTCTTGGTGACAGAGACGAATATCTGTGCAAAGGCGAAGAGACTGTTTTTATGAAACTCAAGTCAACTCAAGCTTGTTACTGAGGATGTAACAGGACGTTTGACGATACCCACTGTGGAACCTTACCCTTCCATTGTGTGTCAATGTCAAAACCTGATGCCGCAGAATGACAATATGGTGATTGGGACTGGAGGGACATAAATACCTGCCAGATGCTAACATGGCAACGTACCCAGAGGTCAGGAGAAATGTCAGGAGCTCACTGTGAGACGGTGTTCAGCACTGGACTGGGACAAGGCTTGTGCTGTGAGATGTGGCTGCTTGTTGTGTTGGTGGACAGATGATTACAGACGGGGAAAGTCAGAACGAACATAACGACCATTGAGAAGAAGGTGCAGGGGCCTGGAAACCGTGACCTCCAGGTTCCAGAATAACCATCAGGCTCTTGAACACTCCATAACACTCAGCAAACATGAACTGTCTCCGACTGTCTACACCATCTGCTTGCGCTACGGACTGAGTGTTTTACACTACTACTTAAGGTTGCCAACTTTCTTACTCCCAAATAAGGGACAAAAGGTGACGTCATCGCCCCATGCCCCACGTGACCTCACCTAGCCAGCGGTCACGTGCTCCCGCTCCACCAATGGCGGCTGCCCGGGCCGGGAGGCAGGTTGCTATGCAACCTCTGTTAGGCGGTGCCCGGGTCTCCGGGCCTACATCGGCCTCCGGGCCTACAGTGTTCGGGCCTAAAGTGTGCGGGCTTGCACTGTCCGGGCCTACAGCGTCCGGGTCTACACCGGCCCCCGGGCCTACAGTGTTCGGGCCTAAAGTGTCAGGCCTACACTGTCCAGGCCTACAGCGTCCAGGCCTACAGCGCCCCCCGGGTCTAATGCGGGACAAGGACGGTCCCGTACGGGACAAACCAATTTAGCCCAATATTCGGGATGTCCCGGCTAATACGGGACAGTTGGCAACCCTACTACTATTACCCCTCATTAATTTAATTAATTTAAAGTATTATAACACATAAGCACATCTTGGATTCAGTAGAAGTGTACAGGAATAGTACACTGAGACAGTATACAAGGGTCACCAGGTTTGAAGCCATTTTCAAGAATTATCAAGCAAACTTTCAGAGATCTCTGCGTGTCATTGTTCACGTTTGCAACAACACTCAAGAAACTCACAACATGACAATTGTCCGTCAACTCCCTCCAGAGATGCTGCCTGACCTGCTGAGTCCCTCCAGCACTTTGTGTTTTGCGTAAGGTTCCAGTATCTGCAGTTCCTTGTGTCTTGAGCTTCCATTTACATATTAATCAATTGGTCCATTCCCGCCTGTATTTTCTTTGTGTTTCTTTGTTCCTAAGAGTAATCTGGTTGGCAATCCAGAAATAGGTCATAAATACCCAGAGCGGAATTAGGCCATTCGGCCCATCAAGTCTACTCCACCATTCAATTGTGGCTGATCTACCCAAACCCCATTCTCCTGCCTTCTCCCCACAAACCCCTGACAACCGTACTAATCAAGAATCTATCCATTTCTGCCTTAAAAATACCCATTGACTTGGCCTCCACTGCCTTCTGTGGCAATGGATTCCACAGATTCAACACAGTCAAGAATTATATAAGGGATTGAAATGAATAAATAATGTTGATGTTTTTTATCCCTTCCAAGTAGTTCCTTGAACATTAGCACTTGAACGAAATAAAATCCTTGAATGCACTTCTGTCAACAGAGATGTAGTGATTTACACATCAACATTATTTCATCTTAATGCTTCTCGAAATCATAACCTTTAACTCCAAAAAAATAATTCACCTATCATCGGATCCCCATTACAAGCAGAATGAATAGTCTATTGTAGTATAAAGTTCTGCCCATATTGACCCTGATCTCAATTAATAGCAAACATTCAAAGACATTGGTGACCGCCACACTGTTGAGACTCAAAAGAGTGTGAGACAATTTGATTTCATGGAAAAATAATTTAAAAATATAACATAGATGCAAGGAACTGCAGATGATGGATTACAAAATAAATCCCCAAGTATTGGAGTAACTCAGCGGGTCAGGCAGCATCTCTGGAGAACATGGATAGGTGACGTTTCACAGAGTGCTGGAGTAACTCAGCGGGTCAGGCAGCATCTCTGGAGAACATGGATAGGTGACGTTTCACAGAGTGCTGGAGTAACTCAGCGGGTCAGGCAGCATCTCTGGAGAACATGGATAGGTGACGTTTCACAGAGTGCTGGAGTAACTCAGCGGGTCAGGCAGCATCTCTGGAGAACATGGATAGGTGACGTTTCACAGAGTGCTGGAGTAACTCAGCGGGTCAGGCAGCATCTCTGGAGAACATGGATAGGTGACATTCTGTATCTGATGTAGGGTCCCGGTCTGAAACGTCACCTACCTCTGTTCTCCAGAGATGCTGCCTGACCCGCTGAGTTACTCCAGCAACAGTCTCCCCACGTTAAACAAAGCCACGCACAGGCGTCCTCCATAAAGGAGGACAGTCACACTCGCTTCGAGTGACCGCCGATGATGATGAGACCATTGCTTGGCATCCGCTGTTCCCAGACGTGACATTTTTATACAATCCACAAACTCAACGTAGCAGACCTTAGATAGAAACTAAAAGCTGGAGTAACTCAGCGGGTCAGGAGGCATCTCTGGGGAAAAGGAATAGGTGAAGTTTCGGGTCGAGACCTTCCTGTGTGAGATCTGAAGAAAGAGGTTGGAGTTATGAATAAACATGGTTTCGCAAGGAGGGGTGCCACACGCAGGTCCTGACGATCACGGCAACTGGGAGAGAATGCTAAGTTTGTCACTGTTTTATGGAGTGTGTAAGAGCACTGTGATAAAGTTGGTGGCAATAATATGTGCATGCATCCCTGGAGTTCGAATGCAAAGGCAGAACTTGAGCCGAGAGACCTGTGATGTTGTGAAGCTGCCCTCTGAACGTGACATTACCAGATCGGGAACAGTGGAGGCTGATTTACAAAAGAAAGACACAAAGTGCTGCAGTTACCAGAACTTCTGTGGAATAAATGGACAGATAACGTTATTTTTGTTTAGATTTTTTTTTTAGATTTTAGAGATACAGCGCAGAAACAGGCCCTTCGGCCCACCGGGTCTGCGCCGCCCAGCGATCCCCGCACACTAACACTATCCTACACCCACTACGGACATTTTTTACATTTACCCAGCCAATTAACCTACGCACCTGTATGTCTTTGGAGTGTGGGAGGAAACCGAAGATCTCGGAGAAAACACATGCAGGTCACGGGGAGAACGTACAAACTCCGTACAGACGGCGCCCGTAGTCAGGATCGAACCTGAGTCTCCGGCGCTGCATTCGCTGTAAGGCAGCAACTCTACCGCTGCGCCACCGTGACGTTATGGGTTGGGACCCTGAAGGAGAGCCCTGACTCAAAACATCATCCATCCATTTCCCTCCGCAAATGCTCTCCGACCTTTAGGAAGGAGATGGGGAGGAATTTCTTTAGCCAGAGGGTGGTGAATCTGTGGAATTCATTGACAGAGAAGGCTGTGGAGGCCACAAGTCAGTGGGTATTTTTAAGGCAGAGATAGATAGATTCTTGATTAGTACGGGTGTCAGGAGTTATGGGGAGAAGGCAAGAGAACGGGGTTGGGAGGGAGAGATAGATCAGCCTCGATTGAATGGCGGAGTAGACTTGATGGGCCGAATGGCCCAATTCTGCTCCGATGACTTATGAATTTATGACCCACTGAGTTCCTCCAGCACTTTGATTTTTGCCGAAGATTCTGGCATCTGCAGTTCCCTGAGCCTCCGTGTTGGTTGTGATATGGGACTAATAACTCAGAAGTTCTGAGTTAAAAATCCCTTAATGGATGGTAATTAAAATCCAATTTAAACGTTTTTCTTTTGTGATCCACTTCCTCAGTTTCACTTGGCAGAGTGCCAAATAAAAACAATAAATAACATCATGGCGAACATGGACAATGAATGAAAATACCATCTTTTCCTGTAGTTGGCAGATACAGATACGTAAGAATTATCAAGATCTTAAAGGAGTTACATGAGATGAGGAAAAACCTTTTCAGTCAGAGAGTTGTGAATCTGTGGAATTCTCTGCCTCAGAAGGCAGTGGGGGCCAATTCTCTGAATGCATTCAAGAGAGAGCTAGATAGAGCTCTTAAGGATAGCGGAGTCAGGGGGTATGGGGAGAAGGCAGGAACGGGGTACTGATTGAGAATGATCAGCCATGATCACATTGAATGGCGGTGCTGGCTCGAAGGGCCGAATGGCCTTCTCCTGCACCTATTTTCTATTGTCTATTGTCTATTGTCCTGCACCTATTGTCTATTGCCTATTGTCTTTAGCCCAACTTGCCCATGCCGACCAACATGTCCCAGCGATACTAGTCCCACCTGCCTGTGTTTACCCCATTTCCCTCTAAACCTGTCCTATCCACGTTTCTGTCTAGGAAGTTAACTGCAGATGCTGGTTTGAACCGTCTGAAGAAGGGTCTCGACCCGAAACGTCACCCATTCCTTCTCTCCAGGGAGGCTGCCTGTCCCGCTGAGTTACTCCAGCATTTTGTGTCTATCTAACGTTTCCGTCTAAATGTTTCTTAAAACGTGGTGATAGTCCCGGCCTCAACTACCTCCGCCGGCAGCTCGTTCCATACACCCACCACCCTCTGCGTTAAAAAACGTTTGGTAGCAGTTCCTTCAGCCACCAAGTTTAATCTCCATCATCTCTCCAAAGTCTAGGGGTTGCCAACTATCTCACTCCCAAATGCGGGACAAGGTGACGTCACCGCCCCGCGCCCCACGTGACCTCACCCAGCCAGCGGCCACGTGCTCCCGCTTCACCAATGGCGGCCGCCCGGGCCGTGAGGCGGGTTGCTACGCGACCCCCATTAGGCGAAGCCCGGGCCTCCGGGCCTGCACTGTCCGGAGCTAAAATGTCGGAAACCTAGAATGTCGGGACTTAAATTGTCGGGACCTGCCGCGTCAGGGCCTACAGTGTCCGGGCCTATAGCGTCCGGGCCTACAGTGTCCGGGCCTACAGTGTCCGGGCCTACAGTGTCCGGGCCTACAGTGTCCGGGCCTACAGTGTCAGGGCCTACAGCGCCCCCCGGGCCTAGTACCGGACAAGGGCAGTCCCGTAGGGGACAAACCAATTTAGCCCAAAATACGGGATGTCCCGGCTAATACAGGACAGTTGGCAACCGGACCAATGCCCCTCATTTAAAATCCTCCCTCAAACCTAGCTCAAACCCTCCTCATGTCTCCTTTGGCTTCCTGTCAATTTTTACTTGGTTGAACATCTGTGAGGCAAAGTGGGACCATGTCCCATGTTAACCAGGCAGTGTAATTGTAACTGCGGCAAACATGGACAAGTTAAATATCAGCGTCTGGATCAGAGTCAGGGTAACTCAGCGGACTTGCAATAATCCGCCAAACATTTTCTCCGGCGCCTTTTGTAGTCAAATAAGCAGTCACCTGAGCTTTGTGATTGACAGTGTAAATGCTCACAAGCTCTGTAACACCAAAGCATCAGAATGCCTTAGGCCAAAGATAATCACTACAACACCAATCAGTTCATCCAGCCTTCCTGGTAACTGGCAGGCACAAAATGCTGGAGCAACTCAGCGGGACAATTCTTGCTGTTGAGGGCGTGCAGCGAAGGTTCACTAGGTTAATTCCTGGAGTGGCGGGACTGTCATATGTTGAAAGACTGGAGCGACTAGGCTTGTATACACTGGAATTTAGAAGGATGAGAGGGGATCTTATCGAAACGTATGATTATTAAGTGGTTGGACACATTAGACAATAGACAATAGACAATAGGTGCAGGAGTAGGCCATTCAGCCCTTCGAGCCAGCACCACCATTCAATGCGATCATGGCTGATCACTCTCAATCAGTACCCCGTTCCTGCCTTCTCCCCATACCCCCTCACTCCGCTATCCTTAAGAGCTCTATCCAGCTCTCTCTTGAAAGCATCCAACGAACTGGCCTCCACTGCCTTCTGAGGCAGAGAATTCCACACCTTCACCACCCTCTGACTGAAAAAGTTCTTCCTCATCTCCGTTCTAAATGGCCTACCCCTTATTCTTAAACTGTGGCCCCTTGTTCTGGACTCCCCCAACATTGGGAACATGTTATCTGCCTCTAATGTGTCCAATCCCCTAATTATCTTATATGTTTCAATAAGATCCCCCCTCATCCTTCTAAATTCCAGTGTATACAAGCCTAATCGCTCCAGCCTTTCAACATTCGACAGTCCCGCCATTCCGGGAATTAACCTAGTGAACCTACGCTGCACGCCCTCCATAGCAAGAATATCCTTCCTCAAATTAGAGGCAGGAAACATGTTCCCAATGTTGGGGGAATCCAGAACAAGGGGCCACAGTTTAAGAATAAGGGGTAGGCCATTTAGAACTGCGATGAGGAACAACTTTTTCAGTCAGAGAGTTGTGAATCTGTGGAATTCTCTGCCTCAGAAGGCAGTGGAGGCCAATTCTCTGAATGCATTCAAGAGAGAGCTAGATAGAGCTCTTAAGGATAGCGGAGTCAGGGGGTATGGGGAGAAGGCAGTAACGGGGTATTGATTGAGAATGATCAGCCATGATCACATTGAATGGTGGTGCTGGCTCGAAGGGCTGAATGGCCTCCTCCTGCACCTATTGTCTATTGTCTATTGTCTATTGTGGGACAGGCAGCATCTTTGGAGAGAAGGGATGGGTGACGTTTCGGGTCGAGACCCTTCGTCAGACTTCTTGGTAACTGTGTCATTTTAGCAAGGGCCAACTCACTGTTGGTCGACCTACCAAACAGAAACAGAAGACATTAACTTGTACTGCTCTCTAGCCTGCCGAGATGCTTTCTTCAGACTTTAGACTTCAGAGATACAGCACGGAAACAGGCCCTTCGACCCACCGAGGCCGCGCCGACCAGCGATCCCCGCACACCAGTACTATCCAACACACAATTTACAATTTACAGAAGCCAATTAACCTACAAACAAGCACGCCATGAGAGTGTGGGAGGGCAAAACCCACGCAGGTCACGGGGAGAACGTACAAACTCCGTACAGACAACACCCGGAGTCAGGATCGAACCCGGGTCTGTGGAGCTGTGAGGCAGCAACTCTACCGATGCGCCACCGAGCCGCCTATCCATGAGTTGAGATCAGCCCTTCTATCTTACAAGGTCTCCATGTTATAATATCGCATTGGTGGAAAGTGCTCCTGCCTCACACCATCGCTTACAATCACAACGCAGGCTCTTTCCAACATTGAGTATTTTACACAGAGCATAAATGTGACCTGACGTTGCTGAACTCAACACCAAAGGAGTTTCTTCCACATCCAGTGGCACGGTGGCACAGCGGTAGAGTTGCTGCCTCACAGCTGCAGGGGCCATGGTTCGATCCTGACTACGGGTGCTGTCTGCACGGAGTTTGCACGTTCTCCCCGTGACCTGCGTGGGCTTTCCTCGGGAGCTCCGGTTTCCTCCCACACTCCAAGGATGTACTGGTTTGTGGGTTAATTGTCTTCGGTAAAGTTGTTCCCAGTGTGTAGGATAGTGATAGTGTAAGGGGTGATGATGGGTCGGCATGGACTCTAAACTAAACTAAACTCACAGATGATTGCAAATACACTGTAAACAGCTCGATTATAATCATGTACTGTCTTTGTACTCCAAAGACATACGGGTATGTAGGTTAATTGACTGGGTAATATGTAATAATTGTCCCTAGTGTGTGTAGGATAGCGTTAGTGTGCGGGGATCGCTGGGCGGCACGGACCCGGTGGGTCGAAGGGCCTGTTTCCGCGCTGTATCTCTAAATCTAAAAATCTAAATCTAAATCTACAAATTTCCGCTGATTGGAAACAAAACCTTTTCACTGTACCTCGGTACACGTGACAATAAAATAAACTGCACCGTATAACTGTGCAGTTTACAGGGCGGCACGGTGGCGCAGCGGTAGAGTTGCTGCCTTACAGCGAATGCAGCGCCGGAGACCCGGGTACCATCCCGACTACGGGTGCCGTCTGTACGGAGTTTGTACGTTCTCCCCGTGACCTGCGTGGGTTTTCTCCGGGATCTTGGGTTTCCTCCCACACTCCAAAGACGCGCAGGTTGGTAAATGTAAAAATTGTCCCTAGTGGTATAGGATAGCGTTAGTGTGCGGGGATCGCTGGTCGGCGCGGACCCGGTGGGCCGAAAGGGCCTGTTTCCACGCTGTATCTCCAAACTAAACTAAACTAAACTGGGACAAAGAAGCCACTCTAAACTTTGTGACATGCAGCATCTTGTTTTTTACTCATACATATGAAAAATAAAACTATAATCAGTCGACCGTGAATCTGTTGCAAATGATGAATATATAAATAGTGCTGGAGGTTTCAAATATAGATGTGATGTGGTGGGAAATCAGAAGTCAAATTGAAAATAAAAAGTTTAATCGCACCTGCGCCAAGTCTTGTTATCACAGTCAATTAACACAAGCCGAGTGAGAAATGAGCAGAGGGATGAATCGAAATGCATCAATCTTCCCCAAACCAACAGGCAAGCCGCGTTCCAAATGCTGGCCTCAAACTCTGGAGAAGGTTATATCTTAGTGTATCAGCGTAACATGAATTATTATTTCAAATGAAGGAAACAATATAGTGATTTGTTACAAATCACACAGGATCCCAATTATATTCCATGATACAGTTCTGAGCATAACACCAAGTTTAATTTAGTTCAGTTCAGTTTATTGTCACGTGTACCGAGGTACAGTGAAAGGCTTTACATGCGTGCTAAGCAGACAGCTTGCAATTGTCCACACTGTGCTGGTACAGGATGAATGCAATCACGTTCAGTGCAAGATAAAATCCAGTAAAGTCCGATTAAAGATAGTCCGAGGGTCTCCAGTGAGGTTGATGGGAGGTCAGGACCGCTCTCTAGTTGGTGAGTGGACGGTTCAGTTGCCTAATATACACTGGAATTTAGGATGAGAGGAGATCTTATCGAAACGTATAAGATTATTAAGGGGTTGGACATGTTAGATGCAGGAAACATGTTCCCAATGTTGGAGGAGTCCAGAACAAGGGGCCACAGTTTAAGAATAAGGGGTAGGCCATTTAGAACTGAGATGAGGAAAAACTTTTTCAGTCAGAGAGTTGTGAATCTGTGGAATTCTCTGCCTCAGAAGGCAGTGGAGGCCAATTCTCTGAATGCATTCAAGAGAGAGCTGGATAGAGCTCTTAAGGATAGCGGAGTCAGGGGGTATGGGGAGAAGGCAGGAACGGGGTACTGATTGAGAATGATCAGCCATGATTACATTGAATGGCGGTGCTGCCTCGAAGTGCTGCAGTAACTCAGCGGGTCAGGCAGCATCTCTGGAGAACATGGATAGGTGACGTTTCACAGAGTGCTGGAGTAACTCAGCGGGTCAGGCAGGATCTCTGGAGAACGTGGGTAGGTGATGTTTCAGTTTTAGTTTTAGGCATACAACAGGCCCTTCAGCCCACCGAATCTGCGCCGACCAGCGATCCCCACGCACTAACAGTGACTTATGCACAACAGGGACAACTTATAATCATGCCAAGCCAATTGACCTACGTCTTTGGAAGAAGACCAGAGATCCCGGAGAAAACCCACGCAGAGTGTACAAACTCCGTACCGACAGAACCAGATCAAACCCTGGTCTCTGGCGCTGTGAGGCAGCAACCTTACCAATGCGCCACCGTGCTGCCCCAAAGATAGACACCAAATGCTGGAGTAACTCAGCACTGCTGGATGTGGGATTTGTATTTCTGCTTCCAGATGCTGATGGTGAAGAGCTGCAAACGGGGACCCTCCCGTGGGAAAAAAAAAGATCTGCATCAAACGAAGGTGAGGGGTAGCGAACGAGAGTATCTACTTCATTATTACAAAGTGGCAAGAGTGGGGAAATTAACCTGCCATGGGTAAGGTATTTTAAAAATGGTTCCCTGTGTAGCAATTTATATCAAGGTACTCAAAGGACAGAGAATAATGGTCCATCTATAAGCCCCCTCCTTATCCAGGTGGCAAACACTGTCAACAACTCCCAGCTAACGCCTAACCAAGCAATCTCCCGGGAGAGGCAAGAAAAGGTGGCCAATTTAAAGAAAGAAATCTCCAGGGAAATCTCTCTCGAACCCCCCTAAGGCAATTAAGTATGTTGCAGGAAACCGCAGCGACTCACCAATCTCACCACTTCCAACTACCCCAGCAACTTTCATAACTTGATATGTCCTCATATTTTATTTACCGTGGCTCTCAAACGCAAGGTTGTAATGAGGCTTTCCTCCTGATCCTCCTTCCCCAGATTCAGAGCACAAATGCAAGCCTTGTGCGCCCACGAGCAATTAGACATTGATCACCGCCACGGAAATCAGATTGCTTTTGCTGACATGATAACACAAACAAATAAGCAAAACTAACAAAGCTGACACTCAGTCCCTTCTAGGCACTGAAGTGATAGCTGGAAGATGTGGAGGCAAGCAGGTTTACACCTTGTATAATAATTTCGGTTTTTGTCCAACCAATTTCTTTGCAAGCGTAACTGAGAGCAGTTTTCTAAACACACTAAACCTCTTTACAAATTAATTGTAGTTAACGGCAAGATGCAACAAAATGTACAAAACTAAAACAACACACTAGGTATCAAAAAATGCTGGAGTAACTCAGCAGGTCAGGCAGCATTTAGGAGAGAGGGAATGGGTGACGTTTCGGGTCGAGACCCTTCTTCAGACTAAACCTTCTTCAGACTGACCCTTCTTCAGTCTAAGGAAGGGCCTCGACCCGAAACGTCACCCATTCCCTCTCTCCTCGATGATGCCTGACCCGCTGAGTTACTCCAGCATTTTGTGATACCTTCGATTTGTACCAGCATCTGCAGTTATTTTCCAAAGCAAACACCAAATCGTTTGGTTGTTCATTGCAGTTGACAACAAGGTGCAAAACTGTGCAAAACTTAAAAATATACTTCATCGTTTGCAAATTAATTGAACTTAACAACAACATGTTACTAAGACGATACAATATTTAGAAATCAGAGCCAAGCTAATCAGTCCATTCTTTTTGGAAAATGTATTTTTTTTTACAGTGCAAAGATAAACATTACTTTCAAATTAAATTCTGGTTCGTTCCATAGACAATAGACAATAGACAATAGGTGCAGGAGGAGGCCATTCGGCCTTTCGAGCCAGCACCACCATTCAATGTGATCATGGCTGATCATTCTCAATCAGTACCCCGTTCCTGCCTTCTCCCCGTACCCCCTGACTCCGCTATCCTTAAGAGCTCCATCTAGCTCTCTCTTGAAAGCATTCAGTGAATTGGCCTCCACTGCCTTCTGAGGCAGAGAATTCCACAGATTCACAACTCTCTGACTGAAAAAGTTTTTCCTCATCTCAGTTCTAAATGGCCTACCCCTTATTCTTAAACTGTGGCCCCTGGTTCTGGACTCCCCCAACATTGGGAACATGTTTCCGTGCTCATCCCTTAAGATGCAATAGTGAAAGTGGTTGATGTGAGCTGTGATCTACCTGCCTTGCTCCAACGTGAAGGCCCACCAGCTGGAGAAACGTTTCACACCAGCAGATATCGTTCTTGTTAGAACCATTTATTTGAAACGAGATGTCGGTCACAGTTAAGCAGACAGTGTCAGGTGTGAGGTAGGATCTTTAATATTTTTCTTATTGACTCGCCCTCTTTAGCTTTTCCTTTCCAGATGGCCCAACATTCTGGGCAACAAAATCATGAGAGGGGATAGATCGGGTAGACGCACAGAGTCTCTTGCCCAGAGTAGGAGACTTGAGAACCAATAGCCATAGATTCAAGGTGAATAGTGAAAAGATTTAATAGGAATCTGAGGGGTAACTTTTTTCCGCACAAAGGGTGGTGGGTGTATGGAATGAGCTGCCAGAGGAGGTAGTTGAGGCAAGGACTATCCCAACGTTTAAGAAACATTTAGACAGGTACATACATGGGACAGGTTTGGAGGGATATGGGCCAAGTGCAGGCAGGTGGGACAACTACAGATGGGGAATGTTGGCCATTGTGGGCAAATTGTGGGCCGAAGGGCCTGTTTCCACACTATGACTCTATTAGAATTATCTGTTCCACACGTTTATGCTTAGGTTTATTATTATCCCGTGTACTGAGGTACAGTGAATAGCTTTGTTTAGCATGCTATACAATCAGACCAGATAAATGCAGCGCCGGAGACTCAGGTTCGATCCTGACTACGGGTGCTGCACTGTAAGGAGTTTGTACGTTCTCCCCGTGACCTGCGTGGGTTTTCTCCGAGATCTTCGGTTTCCTCCCACACTCCAAAGACGTACAGGTATGTAGGTTAATTGGCTGGGTAAATGTAAAAATTGGCCCTAGTGGGTGTAGGATAGTGTTAATGTACGGGGATCGCTGGGCGGCACGGACTTGGAGGGCCGAATAGGCCTGTTTCCGGCTGTATATATATGATATGATGATGATAATATCGTACAGAAATACAATGAAGTCAAACTCCAGTACAACAGGTAGAGCAAAGGGGAAGATACAGAGTGCAGAATATAGTTCTCAGCATTGTAGCGCATCAGTTCCACAGACAAAGTCCAATGTCAGCAATGGGGTCGAGGTGAATCGGACAGTGCCCTGGCTAATGGAAGGGCCGTTCAGAAGCCTGATAACAGAGGGGAAGAGGCTGTTCCTGAGTCTGGTGGTGCGCGCTTTCAAGCTTTGTGCTGGTCAGGAGCGGGGAGTGGTACACAACTGAAAGCTTAAAATTTCAATTTGCCTGTTTTGACCAAGGACCAAGCAAAGTTTTAACTTCACGGGTTTTGTGAGTGGCACTGAAGGAAGGAAGAAATCCCTCCTCTACGTTTCCTGATGAAAGTGATAAAAGTGAAGCAACCACATATTGAGCATCGAACAAGGGCGGCACAGTGGCGCAGCGGTAGAGTTGCTGCCTTACAGCGAATGCAGCGCCGGAGACTCAGGTTCCATCCCGAATACGGGCGCCGTCTGTACGGAGTTTGTACGTTCTCCCCGTGACCTGCGTGGGTTTTCTCTGAGATCTTCAGTTTCCTCCCACACTCCAAAGACGTACAGGTTTGTCGGTTAATTGGCTTGGGAAATGTCAAAATTGTTCCAATAGTGGGTGTCGGATAGTGTTAGTGTGCGGGGATCGCCGGTCGGCGCGGAATGTGTGCCCTGACATCTATTTCCACGCTGTATCTCTAAATTTAACTAAACTCAGTCTATTCCGGCGTTCAATCATGGCCAATCTATCTCAACCCTATTCTCCTGCCTTGACACCCGCTCTAATCAACAACCTATGAATCTTCACCTTAAAAATATCCATTGACTTGGCCACCACAGCCTTCTGTGGCAATGAGTTCACACACTGTAGGTCTGCAGTGAACTTCACATCTCTGGGGAAAAGGAATAGGGGACATTGTGGGTCGAGACCTTTCATCAGACTGAGAGTCAGGGATGGGGAAACTAGAGACAAATAACGGTGCAGAACAAAGCAGAACCTGCATGGAAGACTCAGGAGAGGTGGAGCCCACAACGCTCCATTGTTGGCTGTGGATGCGGTGCCTCTAAATTCCCCCCCCACCCCCCCTAACTCTCAGAATGATGAGACTCTCAGTGGGTCAGGCTGCATCTCTGGAGAATAGGTGATGTTTCAGGTTGGAACCATTCTTCAGACTGTCAAGGGTATAGGGGTAACATGGTTAAAAGAGGGAGGGAGGGCAAGACACAGTGGAATCATTACTAAGGTTCCCTGAAGGAGTCTGAGGAAGGGTTGATCATTCTCAATCAGTACCCCGTTCCTACCTTCTCCCCATACCCCCTGACTCCGCTATCCTTAAGAGCTCTATCTAGCTCTCTCTTGAATGCATTCAGAGAATTGGCCTCCACTGCCTTCTGAGCAGAGAATTCCACAGATTCACAACTCTCTGACTGAAAAAGTTTTTCCTCATCTCAGTTCTAAATGGCCTACCCCTTATTCTTAAACTGTGGCCCCTGGTTCTGGACTCCCCCAACATTGGGAACATGCACTTCTGAGCATTGTGTGTCTATCTTCGGTGTAAAGCAGCATCTGCAGTTGCTTGTTATAAATGTGATCCTGACATCCCATTTACAGCGTGGGTCCGCCCATCTGGAATCATACATAATATAAAAACCTTCTTCTTGGTACGATGTTGAAATAACTTTGATGGCCAGGCATTCCACAGAGACAAGATGATGGATTCGCAAACATATCGCGCAGTATTTTATTTCAGCTGCTTTCCCCCCCCCCCAGCCTCTTGGGATAAGTTCAGAAGGAAAATTCAGTGGGAAGATTATTTATCCTATTGAAACGGAATCTCTGCAACTTCGCCCGATCTATCAGCCAATAGAACTGCAAAGGCAAGTTGGCTGTTATTTTCTTGTCCTTAATAGAATTTTAATAATTGATGCTTTGCTTCGTATTGCCTTTCCAATGGCTTTCTTCGTGTTTTTTTTCCGCTCAGGAAGGCAGTGGGTCATAACAGGATTGAGCAGAGTTTGTTCAAACGGCTGCGGAAATGCCTTCTCGTTACTTCCAGACCACTCCGAGAGCTCGCTCTTAATGCTGCATTAGTCACACCCTTAAAACACTTCCCGTTACCTCAGCAGTCCCACTAAAACCCAGGCAACTGCTCCTGACCAGGCAGGATGGTTTGGAAAAATTGGGAAACCTAAACAATAGACAATAGACAATAGACAATAGGTGCAGGAGGAGGCCATTCGGCCCTTCGAGCCAGCACCGCCATTCAACGTGATCATGGCTGATTATTCTCAATCAGTACCCCGTTCCTGCCTTCTCCCCATACCCCCTGACTCCGCTATCCTTAAGAGCTCTACCTAGCTCTCTCTTGAATGCATTCAGAGAATTGGCCTCCACTGCCTTCTGAGGCAGAGAATTTCATAGATTCACAACTCTCTGACTGAAAAAGTTTTTCCTCATCTCCGTTTTAAATGGCCTACCCCTTATTCTTAAACTGTGGCCCCTTGTTCTGGACTCCCCCAACATTGGGAACATGTTTCCTGCCTCTAACGTGTCCAACCCCTTAATAATCTTAGGAGGACTAGTGAGAGGTGAGATGCCATGAGAACGCCAAGCAGGTGGTCCAGGCAGGACTGGAGAGCACCACCAGGCAACGCCAACCAGGTGGTCCAGGCAGGACTGGAGAGCACCACCAGGCAACGCCAAGCAGGTGGTCCAGGCAGGACTGGAGAGCACCACCAGGCAACGCCAACCAGGTGGTCCAGGCAGGTCTGGAGAGCACCACCAGGCAACGCCAACCAGGTGGTCCAGGCAGGACTGGAGAGCACCACCAGGTACACCATCCCAGCCAGACACTTTCCAAGGGTTCACCCTCGCGGCATGGTGGAGTCACTGCCTCACAGCGCCAGAGAACTGTGTTCAATCCTGACTGGATGGAGTTTGTACGTTCTCCCCACGACCTGAGTAGTTTTTCACCGAGATCTACAGTTTCCTCCCATTCTCCAAAGACGCACAGGTTTGTGGGTTGATTGACTTGGTATAAATGTAAACTGTCCCAAGTGTGTGTAGGATAGTGTTAGCGTGCGGGGATCGCTGGTCGGTGCGGACTCGGTGGGCTGAAGGGCCTGTTTCCGCGCTGTGTCTCTAAACTAAGGTAAACCGAAGAAAGACCTTCTGATGTCAACTTCAGGATGTGAAATCACAGGGGCTTTGGCGGCTGTGGTGGTCGTGAATGTACATGAAGGCTCACTGTCGGCCTCCCTTTTGAAGCAAGTGTAAAAAGCATCGGAAGCACCAAGGGGAATGATGCTTCACTGTCACCTGAGCAACTTGGTTTCATCGTGTTGAAAAAGACGGCACGCAAATCATGCCACAACTTCTGCCCCACAATGGATCCAATGGATTAAGATATGAAGCACCCCCCCTCTCCAATCCCTCTGCCAGGCACCCCACCCTCTAAAGGCGCTGCTCATTTTACAAACATGATACATTTTACCTTGGAAAATAGATTTTAAAATATTTATCTGCAAACTTTTACATGCATTATGCAAAAACCATTTCCTGATAGTTCGAAGTTGGGTTACTCATTTCTGATTGCATTTCTCATGAGGCTGTAGTCTGGTTGGAGATGAATTTTAAGGATGTTTGATGAACAGGATGAAGACTCAGCTTTTCAAAGAGTCATAGAGTCATAGAGTGATACAGCGTGGAAACAGGCCCTTCGGCCCAACTTGCCCACACCGGCCAACATTCCCCATCTACACTCGTCCCACCTGCCTGCATTTGGTCCATGTTCCTCCAAACCTGTCCTATCCATGTACCTGTCTAACTGCTTCTTAAACGATGGGATAGTCCCAGCCTCAACTACTTCCTCTGGCAGCTCGTTCCATACACCCACCCCCCTTTTTGTGTGAGAG
This sequence comes from Rhinoraja longicauda, assembly GCF_053455715.1. NCBI lineage: Eukaryota > Metazoa > Chordata > Chondrichthyes > Rajiformes > Arhynchobatidae > Rhinoraja > Rhinoraja longicauda. The sequence goes on along the minus strand of NC_135966.1, from coordinate 3,008,457 downwards.
GGTTACTCCTTAGATTCCTGTTAAATCTTTTCCCCTTCACCTTGAGCATGTGTCCTCTGGTCCTCGATTCCCCTACTCTGGGCAAGAGACTCTATGCATCTATTCCCCCTCATGATCTAGTACTCTGATGTCGAAGTTTCCTTCCATTGCAACGCGAAACAGAGAAGAACATTCAATCGCCTTTACCTTGCCTGGAGAACTCGTCGGCCTCTCTGTGGACCAGTTCCGTCACCCGCGTGCCGTAGTGCAGCCTGGCGTCGTGGTCGTAGGCTTTGAGGGTCTCGCTGGAGCTGTACGACTTCTGCGTGGGCACCCTGCATTCCTCGCTGTCCAACGAGGAGCTGGTGTAGCGGCAATCCTTAGCACACCTCCCACGGGTCAGGGAGCGGTGCCTTCGGTCTTTCACATCCATCCTCTGTCACGGACTCGTCCCGACGCTCGCCCCCCCGAATGGACAGATCTTCAGTTGCGGGTCACCTGAAATGAAGTGCAAAAAGGAAGAGTTGAGCCAACGTATACAACTGGGTAACTCCCTGTAGACTAGTGTAATGGTGTCACTCATGTTATGGGTCATGCTTTGTAGCTACGCCCCACTCGTGTTATGCGTCATGTAGTTACGCCCCATTAGCGTTTGAGTGACCACTGCTTGCGAGATTCGGGTTAGTGTAAGTGGGCAAAAATTGGCGGCATGGTGGCGCAGCGGTAGATTTGCTGCCTTACAGCGAATGCAGCGCCGGAGACCCGGGTTCGATCCCGACTGCGGGTGCTGTCTGTACGGAGTTTGTACGTTCTCCCCGTGACCTGCGTTTTTTTTTCTGCGAGATCTTCGGTTTCCTCCCACACTCCAAAGATTACAGGTTTGTAGGTTAATTGGCTTGGTAAATGTAAAAAATTGTCCCTAGTGGGTGTAGGATAGCGTTAGTGTGCGGGGATCGCTGGTCGGCACGGACCCTGTAAGTATCTCTGCACATAAATACAATCAAGTCAAACTCCAGTACAATCGTTAGAGCAAAGGGGAAGATACAGAGTGTAGAATATAGTTCTCAGCATTGTAGCGCATCAGTTCCAGAGACAAAGTCCAATGTCCGCAATGGGGTAGAGGTGAATTGGACAGTACCCTAGCTTATGGAAGGACCGTTCAGAAGCCTGATCACAGAGGGGAAGAAGCTGTCCCTGAGTCTGGTGGTGCGCGCTTTCAAGCTTCTGCAAACCTGGAGCAGGGAGGAGGAGGAGGGTGAGACGAGTCTTTGAATAAGATGGCTGCTTTACTGAGGCAGTCTACAGTAGTCATGATCTTATGGACAACAAAGTAGACACTATGCAAGATTGTGCTCCTGCTCCAATTACTAAACAGGGGAAGAATATCGGGAAGAGCGCTCACAGCTCCAGGGACCCAGGTTCGATCCTGACTACGGGCGCTGTCTGTACGGAGTTTGTACGTTCTCCCCGTGACCTGCATGGGTCTTCTCCGAGATCTTCAATTTCCTCCCACACTCCAAAGACGTGCAGGTTTGAAGGTTAATTGGTTTGGTGTAAATGTAAAATTGTCCTTAGTGTGTGTAGGATAGTGTTAGTGTGGGGGGATCGCTGGTCGGTACGGTCCCGGTGGGCTGATGGGCCTGTTTCCGCGCTGTATCTCTGAACTAAACTAAACTAAACTAAACTAAGGAGCAAAACTAATGATGAGGGAATGAGATTACAATAAATGTAAAGTGTGGGCGACTGGGCTTGTATACACTGGAATTTAGACGGATGAGAGGAGATCTTATCGAAACGTATAAGATTATTAAGGGGTTGGACACATTAGAGGCAAGAAACATGTTCCCAATTTTGGGGAGTCCAGAACAAGGGGCCACAGTTTAAGAATAAGGGGTACGCCATTTAGAACTGAGATGAGGAAAATCTTTTTCAGTCAGAGAGTTGTGAATCTACGGAATTCTCTGCCTCAGAAGGCAGTGGAGGCCAATTCTCTGAATGCATTCAAGAGAGAGCTAGATAGAGCTCTTAAGGATAGCGGAGTCAGGGGGTATGGGGAGAAGGCAGGAACGGGGTACTGATTGAGAATGATCAGCCATGATCACATTGAATGGCAGTGCTGGCTCGAAGGGCCGAATGGCCTCTTCCTGCACCTATTGTCTATTGTCTGTTGTCTAATGTGTTGGCTCTCCTCTGATTGGAATTGACTTAGAGTAACCCAGCTGAATCAGATTCTTCACACCAGACTAGCGTACGTCAAAGTGACTTTCAATGTGATAAGTTAAATGGAAGACGCACAGCTTCCTGAATCCATTTGAGGTCAGTCATAGCTGTTTCCTGCCACCACAACTACCATTGCAAAGTGGAGTTGCTTCAACCGAGAGTACATTTAGCAGAATGTTTCTCATAATTAATGAATGAAAGCTGCTTGGGAACAGAGGACCACAGTTTGTTTTAGTTATTTTGTTGTCATGTGTACCGAGGTACAGCAAAAAGCTTTTTTTATTGCGTGCTAACCAGTCAATGTCTGAAGAAGGGTCTCGACCCGAAACGTCACCCATTCCTTCTCTCCAGAGATGCTGCCTGACCCGCTGAGTTACTCCAGCATTCTGTGCCTATCTTTAGCAAAACGACTGTCCATGATTACAATCAAGCCATCCACAGATACAGGATGCAATACTCCAAGTGTGGCCTCAGCAAAGTCTTGTAGAACTGTTACATAAAGTTAAAACTTCTATACTCAATTCCTTGACCGATATAGACTAATGTACCAAAAACCTTCTCGACCCAACCTACTTGGAAAAGTGTTGTCAGAAGGTATGCTCCTATAAACTCATTGCAAAAAGATTAGATGTTATATTACAGAAACAAGGAACTGCAGATGATGGAATTGACCAAAAAAATGCACAGAGTGCTGGAGTAACTCAGTGGGTCTGGCAGCATCTCTGGAGAACATGGATAGGTGACGTTTCACAGAGTGCTGGAGTAACTCAGCGGGTCAGGCAGCATCTCTGGAGAACATGGATAGGCACCCGGGCCTCCGGACCTACACTGTCCGGGCCTACAGTGTCCGGGCCTACAGCGTCCCCCCAGGCCTAATACGGGACAAGGGCGGTCCCGTACGGGACAAACCAATTTAGCCCAATATAGGGGATGTCCCGGCTAATACGGGACAGTTGGCAACCCTAGTCTGAAGACCCGAAACGTCACCTATTCCTTCTCTCCAGAGATGCTGCCCGACCCGCTGAGTTACTCTTTTTTTGTGTCTATCTGCTGAAAGACACGCTTGTCTCAACTAAATATTGACAATCAAAATGTATAGGAAGGGTCTCGTCCCGAGACGTCACCCACTCCTTCTCTCCAGAGATGCTGCCCGCCCGTCCTGCTGAGTTACTCCAGCGCTTTGAGTGTGTGTATCTTGTGAGATTCAGGGAGGTGGACAGGGGATGGCAGGGAGACCGTGCGGTAAGGAGTGGGGGGGGGGGGGGGGGGGAGATGAGTGAGAGAGAGAAACGAGAGATATTTCCACTGCTCGAAGCAAACAACAATGCCTGTCACTCACGCCACAGTGAGCATGGCAGAGGAGACACGTCTTGGACTGATGGATGTGGAGACTTTGCCAAAGGCAGCCCGACCTCATCATTCACTGCCCTCCCTGTTTGCTCCAGACTCCACTTGCACTTCGGTCAAACAAGGCTGGTAAACTGAAATGAAAAAAAAACCCCCACCGAGTAATCCTCCATTGGCTCCTCTTTACTTCGAATCACGTTTTGTTTCAGATTGGTTAAAAAATAAACATGTTTTGTAAATCCACCTCAGAGAAAACTCATTAATAAGAACCAGGAATCGATATGAAATCAGGCAATGTCACAGAATGTAAAACTCCGATTCTTCCAATTCGTCGCAGAGGAAGACGGCAGGTTTCCTGGTTTAAAATTCATGGAATCATAAGGTCCATTAGCTCCCAATAGGGGCCGTAATCTCTGTAATATTACAGGGACCGCTGGCTGTGGAAGATTAGCACAAGATGGGTGCTGAAGGTCACCGGTGGACCAGGCGAAGGTTGAGGGGGGAGCTGAGCGGAGGCCAAACCACTTCTGGCAATCACAACCTCAACACTCTTTCGCCAGATCACTCCGACTGCTGGCAGGATCGCGGTGTTTATTAATTTTGCATGCCCGGCCTTGCACGGTGGCCAAATCAGGGAGGCTGCTCCATGGACCGGTTGGGACAACAGGACCAGGTAAACCGAAGATAGACACAAAATGTTGGAGCAACTCAGCGGGAAGATGCCCACAGGGAAGATACTAACATGGATAGCAAGTGGGATGGATGGGGGTGGGTAGTCAAGCATTTTGGTAATAGGAATAAAGGTGTAGATTTTTTTCTAAATGGAGAGGGAATCCAGAAATCGGAGGTGCAAAAGGACTTGGGAATGCTGGTGCAGGACTCCCAAAAAGTTAATTCGCAAGTCGAATCGGTAGTAAAGAAAGCAAATTCAATGCTAGATTTTTTTTTTAGATTTAGAGATACAGCGCAGAAACAGGCTCTGCGGCCCACCAAGTCCGCGCCGCCCAGCGATCCCCGCACACTAACACTATCCTACACCCACTAGGGACAATTTTTACATTTGCCCAGCCAATTAACCTACAAACCTGTACGTCTTTGGAGTGTGGGAGGAATCCGAAGATCTCGGAGAAAACTCACGCAGGTCACGGGGAGAACGTACAAACTCCGTACAGACGGCGCCCGTAGTCAGGATCGAACCTGAGTCTCCGGCGCTGCATTCGCTGTAAGGCAGCAACTCTACCGCTGCGCCACCAGGACTATAATACGAAAACAGAGATGTAATGTTGAGGCTCTATAAGGCGCTGGTCAGGCCGCATTTGTGAGCAGATGTGGGCCCCATATCTGAGGATGTGCTGGCTCTGGAGAGGGTCCAGAGGAGGTTTGCAAGAATGATCCCAGGAACGAGTGGGTTAGCATATGATGAGCGTTTGGCAGCACAGGGTCTGTACTCGCTGAAGTTTAGAAGGATGAGGGGGGACCTCATTGAAACTTACAGAATAATGAAAGGCCTGGATAGGGTGGATGTGGAGATGATGTTTCCACTGGTGGGAGAGTCTAGGACCAGAGGGCACAGCGTCAGAATTAAAGGGAGCTCTTTTATAAAGGAGGTGAGGAGGAACTTCTTTAGTCAGAGGGTGGAACTCATTGCCACAGAGGGCTGTGGAGGCCAAGTCAGTGGATATTTTTAAGGCAGAGATAGACAAGTTCTTGATTAGAACGGGTGTCAAGGGTTATGGGGAGAAGGCAGGAAAATGGGATTAGGAGGCAGAGATCAGCCATGATTGAATGGCGGAGTGGATTCGATGGGCCGATTGGCCTAATTCTACTTCTATAACTTGTGAACATGTGACAGGTTGCATCTCTGGAGAGAAGCACCAGCTTCTCGTTCTCACCTAGCAAACAGCTGACAATGGCCTGCTTCCTTTATCGTCGTTACTTTGTTTGCATATCTTTCATTCATATGTTCTATATCTCTCTATATCACCATCTATATCTTTTGTTCCCCTCCCCCCTGACTCTCAGTCCGACGAAGGGTCTCGTACCGAAGAGTCGCCCATTCTCAGCAGGACAGGTAGCATCTCTGGAGAGGAATGGGTGACGTTTCGGGTCGAGGCCCCTTCTTCGGATCCTTGCCATGTATCTGTACACGACGAATGGCTCAATTATAAACAATAGACAATAGACAATAGGTGCAGGAGGAGGCCATTCGGCCCTTCGAGCCAGCACCGCCATTCAATGTGATCATGGCTGATCATTCTCAATCTGTACCCCGTTCCTGCCTTCTCCCCATACCCCCTGACTCCGTTATCCTTAAGAGCTCTATCTAGCTCTCTCTTGAATGCATTCAGAGAATTGGCCTCCATCTGCCATGCCATGCATCCGCCCACTCACACAACCTGTCCAAGTCACCCTGCAACCTCATAGCATCTTCCTCACAGTTCACACTGCCACCCAGCTTTGTATCATCTCCAAATTTGCTAATGTTTGTGTCATCTGCAAATTTGCTAATCATGCTAATTGTAATCATGCATAGTCTTTCTGCCGACTGGATAGCAAGCAACAAGAAAGCTTTTCGCTGTACCTCGGTACACGTGACAATAAACTAAACTGTCAGGGGAAGGTTGTTGCATCTGACCTTTAGCCTCCTGACTCCTGCCGAGAACAGGATTGGAACTTTTTTGTGTTATGAAGAGGTTCAACAGCCTGTAATCTTTCCAAAACTGCGGCTGACACTCAGCTCATGGGATTAGCCTTTGCCGACTAATTGCTGCCGTTGTGAGAAGAAGCGATGGAATTAATGGAGAGGGAAAAAAAGACCATAAGCCAATAATAAAGTTTTAACAGATAGGGATACCTCCGTATCAAAAGGTCAAAGTGTTGCAGTGAAATCGACCTTTAATTTTCTTAGTGGGAAAAACTGCATGGCAAATCAGTTCCAGAAGGAACAAGCAAAGACTGTAGTTTAATTGAGCTATGCCGTGAAGCAATCCTCGGCATCTTTGGTTTCTAATTCGGGAGTCGTGTGTTTAGTTGAGTTTAGAGATGCAGCGCAGAAACAGGCCCTTCAGCCCACCGAGTCCGTGCTGACCAGCGATCCCCGCACGCTAACACTATCACTACACACATCAGGGACAATTTACATATGGACCACAGCCAATTAACCTCCAAATCCGCACGTCTTTGGAGTGTGGGAGGAAACCAAAGATCTCGGAGAAAACCCATGAGGTGAACGTACAGACAGGGATGGAACCTGGGTCTCTGGCGCTGTGAGGCAGCAACTCTACCACTGCGCCACCGTGCCGCTCAACTGAAACTGTGCATTCAGTTAGAATGCAGGACGCGTTGGCGTGGAAGAGAAGGACTGAGGACAATGAGGTGAGAGGAAAGGGGCAGAGATGTACAGAATGGGGTGAGGAGATCACGGTCAGCCCCACTAATACCCAACACTGTCATCAACCTGATTCCATTCAAAACTTCAGGGGGATATGACTAGTCTCACTGCCTGTACTTAAAGGAGAAAATCTACTCGACAGAGAATGAAAGGGACTTTCAATTCATCAGAGAAAAATAAAATAAAAATTATTTTACTGCGTGGAGCATCAATGATGGGTCTATTTTGCTTATCTGAAGTAATATATCTGAAGAGGGGTCTTGACATAAAATGTCGCCTATCCAAATCCTCCTGAGATAATGCCTGACCCGTTGAGTTACTCCAGCGCTTTGCGTTTTACTACACATCTGCAGTTCCTTGTGTCTCCAACTATTCATCGATGTTGTTTATAAGATTTGCTGCTGCTTACTGACTGACTCTGAGGAATCTGATGTAGAAGATACAAGATCACCAATATATGGGAACTTATTACAGCTCCTCCTGCAAAAGATTTAAAAACATATCATTGCACGCCTCAGATAGACACAGAGTGCTGGAGTAACTCAGCGGGTCAGGCAGCATCTCTGGAGAACATGGATAGGTGACGTTTCACAGAGTGCTGGAGTAACTCAGCGGGTCAGGCAGCATCTCTGGAGAACATGGATATGTACCTGTATTTTGTGCATTTACCACATGCTCCTAGTACACAGGGCATCATGATGACACGGCGCCAGAGACCCGGGTTCGATCCTGACTACAGGTGCTGTCTGTACAGAGTTTATACGGAGTTCCCCATGTGATCACGTGTGTTTCCTCCGGGCGCTCTGGTTTCCTCCCACACTCCTAATTCTGTGTTTGTAGGTTGATCAACAATTTACAATCTTTACCAAATCTAGTTAACCTACAAACCTGCACACACTAGGGACAATTTACATATGTACCACAGCCAATTAACTTCCAAATCCGTACGTCTTTGGAGTGTGGGAGGAAACCAAAGATCTCGGAGAAAACCCACGCAGGTCACGGGGTGAACATGCAAACTCCGTACAGACAGCACCCGTAGTCGGGATGGAACCCGGGTCTCTGGCGCTGTGAGGTTTGTAGGTTAACTAGATTTGGTAAAGATTGTAAATTGTCCCTTATGTAAAGTGTTAGTGTGGGGTGTGAAGGCGGACCCAGTGGGCCGTAGGGCCGGCTTCCGCACAGTACCTCTAAAATAAACCCTTTTCTTAAAGGAGAACTACTTCCAGTCCCTTGCTCATTCAACTTGTTCAGCTCGTCTCAAGTGCAGAGCGAGGGATAACGTTACCCTTGCTTTTAGTCTCCTGCCCACTCATCAATCTTCCCTTTTCTCCCAGCGCCTGACCTTGTCTCAGTCGCTCACTCTCTTTCTGCTCAGCATCTGTTGCGTCTCTGACTTGATCCGACTCAGTCAAAATGTCACCAAACTGAAATGCAAATCTTTGTCTCTCTCTCCCTCTCTCCATGTGTCTGCCTGACCCAGCTAAACATTTCACTTCAGCCCTGCGTGGCCCAGGGAACACTGATACTGGAGAGAGCTTGATGGAACTGCAGAGAGATACACAGAGTCTCTTGCCCAGAGTAGGTGGATCGAGGACCAGAGGACACAGCTTCAAGGTGAAGGGGAAAAGATTTAACAGGAATCTGAGGAGTAACCCTCTCACACAAAAGAGTGGTGGGTGTATGGAACGAGCTGCCGGAGGAGGCAGTTGAGGCTGGGACTATCCCAACATTTAAGAAACAGTTAGACAGGTACATGGATAGGACAGGTTTGGAGGGATATGGACCAAACGTGAGCAGGTGGGACTAGTGTAGCTGGGACATGTTGGCCGGTGTGGATTGAAGGGCCTGTTTCCACACTATGACTCTATGAGGCGACGAATCCTTCGTCATTAGTCATTAGTTTATTGTCACGTGTACCGAGGTACAGTGAACAGCTTTCGTTGCGTGCTAACTAGTCAGCGGAAAGACTGCACGTGATTGCAATCGAGCCGTCCACAGTGTACAGATACACGATAAGGGAGTATCGTGATTAACATTTAGTGCAAGATACAGCCACTGAAGAGAGATCAAAAATAGTCCGAGGGTCTCCAAAGAGGTAGACAGTAGTTCAGGTCCGCTCTCTAGCGTTGGTAGGGTGGTTCAGCTTGAGAAAAGACTTTCTAAAGATCGCTATGTAAAAATATCCTTTGGGGAACAATTTTTATAAATTCGGATAAATGATGTCTTCAGGCACAGAAAGAGGTCGTATTATGCATTAAATCTGTGACAGCTCCTAATATGGTTGGTCCATCACTACCCCCCTCTCCCTACATTCCCCGTAACCCTGTAAATTATTCTACCTGGCGTTAAGATGATCAGTATGGTTCCAGGGTGGAGAAAGATTCACAAACACAAAAGAAACGGCAGATAAGGCCATACATTCTAGGAACAGAATTAGGCCATTCGGCCCATCAAGTCTACTCCGCCATTCAATCATGGCTGATCTATCTTCCTTCTCAACTCTCCCCCTCCCCCACTCTCCTACCTTCCCCACATAACTTTTGACACCTGTACTAATCAAGAATCTCCATTTTAAAAATGGCCTCCACTGCTGTTTGTGGCAATGAGTTCCACAGTTGCAGCACCCTCTGACTCAAGAAATTCCTTCTCAACTCCTTTCTAAAGGTACGTGTGGGAAGGAACAGCAGATGCTGGTTTAGACCAAAGATAGACACAAAAAGCTGGAGTAACTCAGCGGGGCAGGCAGCATCTCTGGGGAGAAGGAATGGGTGACCTTCTTCAGACTTTCTAAAGGTACATCCTTTTATTCTGAGGCTGTGGCCTCTGGTCCTAGACTCTCCCACAAGTGGCAACATCCTCTCCACATCCACTCTATCCAGGCCTTTCACTATTCGGTACGTTTCCATGAGGTCCCCCCTCATTCTTCTAAACTCCAGCGAGTACAGGCCCAGTGCCGACAAACGCTCATCATATGTTAACCCACTCATTCCTGGGATCGTCAACCTCCGCTGGGCCCTCTCCAGGGCCAGCACATCCTTCCTCATATATGGTGGCCAAAATTGCTCACAATATTCCAAATGGCCTGACCAGCACATCTGAAGAAGTGTCTCGACCTTAAACGTCGCCCATTCCTCCTCTTCAGAGATGCTGCCTGACCCGCTGAGTTACTCCAGCATTGTGTGTCTGCCCTCAACATTACACCCCTGTTTTTGTGTTCTAGTCCCCTTGAAATGAAATGAATGCTAGGATTGCATTTATCTTCTTTCCTACCGATTCGAGTTGCAAATTAACCTTTTGGGAATCCTGCACTTCTGATTTCTGAATCTTCTTCCCCTTCGGAAAATAGTCTAGGCCTTTGTTCCTTCGATCAAAGTGCATGAGTGTACACATTGCTATGCTGTAATCCATCTGCCACTTCGTCGCCTACTCTCCCAGCCTGTCCAGGTCCTTCTCAATGGGCCCAAGGGCATGTTTCCATGCTGTAACTCCCTAGGCAATGAGTGGCTTCCAGTTTAGTTTAGTTTCCGAGATACAGCGTGGAAGCAGGCCCTTCGGCCCACTGAGTCCGCACTGACCAACCACCCATACACTAGTTCTATCCTACATACACCAGGGACAATTTACAACAGCCGATTAACCTACAAATAATAATCTTATATGTGTTCAATAGAAGGGTGAGAGGGGGATCTTATTGAAACATATAAGATTATTAAGGAATTGGACATGCTAGAGGCAGGCAAACATGTTCCCAATGTTGGGGGAGTCCAGAACCAGGGGCCACAGTTTAAGAATAAGGGGTAGGCCATTTAGAACGGAGATGAAGACAAACCTTTTCAGTCAGAGAGTTGTGAATCTGTGGAATTCTCTGCCTCAGAAGGCAGTGGAGGCCAATTCTCTGGATGCATTCAAGAGAGAGCTAGATAGAGCTCTTAAGGATAGCGGAGTCAGGGGGTACGGGGAGAAGGCAGGAACGGGGTACTGATTGAGAATGATCAGCCATGATCACATTTAAAGGAAGGTGCTGGCTCGAAGGTCCGAATGGCCTTCTCCTGCACCTACTGTCTATTGTCTATTGTGAAACCTCTACGTCTTTGGAGTGTGGGTGGAAACCGGAGCACCCAGAGAAAACCCACGTGGTTACAACGTACAAACTCCAAACAGACAGCACCCGTGTTCAGGATCGAACCGGGGTCTCTGGTGCTGTAAGGCAGCAAGAACTCTACCTCTGTGCCACCGTGCCGCCTTTTTCTCTGTTGTACCCGATGTCAAGAGATTCAGTCAAGGGTTCCTGTGAAACTGTGCAAAATGGATGGGAACCTGTAAGCCTGAGGGCTCCTGACTGTGTGTCCTTCTGGGTTCCTTTCTATTCAGCAGGCTAAATGCCACCCCGACTGTGTGGAGTTCCTGTTGATTTAGTGAGAGAAGGTGACGGCTCACTTAGATTTACGGGGTGGCACTGTGCATCGAATAAACTTTAAAAAGACGCCAGGCTTTAATCAGGCTTTGTCAAGCACAGTTACATCTGACCTTAAGTACATCGGTACAGATACGGAGAATGGCTTGGACTGATATAAGAAGATAACTGCAGATGCTGGTGCAAATCGAAGGTATTTATTCACAAAATGCTGGAGTAACTCAGCAGGTCAGGAAGGGCCTCGACCCGAAACGTCACCCATTCCTTCTCTCCCGAGATGCTGCCTGACCTGCTGAGTTACTCCAGCATTTTGTAAATAAATGGCTTGGACTGAGCTGGGCCCTGAAAGGTTCATAAGTGATAGGGGTAGAACTAGACCATTCGGCCCATCAAGTCTACTCCGCCATTCAATCACGGCTGATCTATCTCTCCCTCCCGACCCCATTCTCCTGCCTTCTCCCCATAACCCCTGACACCCGTACTAATCAAGAATCTATCTATCTCTGCCTTAAACATATTCACCGACTTGGCCTCCACAGCCTTCTGCGGCAAAGAATCCCACAGATTCACCGCCCTCTAGCTAAACAGATTGCTCCTCCTCTCCTCCCTAAAAGAATGTCCTTTAATTCTGAGTTCCAAATAAGTTGTAAATAAATGAGGGATCACACCACTGCCTTTTGCAAGGTTCCCTGCAAACGGTGATCATCACACCCAACTCAATCCGAACGCCTGCCAAAAATATCCACTCTGATCACAGTGGGACTCTATGCCTTGGAGCGCAGGAGGATGAGGGGTGATCTTATAGACTTGGGAGACAACGGTGGCGCAGTGGTCGAGTTGCTGCCTCACGGCGCCAGAGACCCGGGTTCGACCCTGTCTATGGGTGCTGTGTGTGCAGAGTTTGTACGTTCTCTCCATGACCTGCGTGGGTTTTCTCCGAGATCTTCGGTTTCCTCTCACACACCAAAGACGTACAGGTTTTGTAGGTTAATTGGCGTATGGTGTATGTGTAAAGAAATGTCCCTAGTGTGTGTAGGATAATGTTAGTGTGCGGCGATCGCTGGTCAGTACAGACTCAGTGGGCTGAAGGGCCTGTTTCCGCACTGTATCTCTAAACTAAACTGAATTACACTAAACACAAGCACAGGCACATTTTGTGACCAAATTGTGGACCACGATGCAAGTAAAAACCATGCCAGTGAATGTTGAAACCAACTGACTCATCACATTCCCACATCCAATTGTCTGGTAGTAAAGTAGTGCCAAGTGCTATGATTCATTTCTGCAGCAATAGAATGGAAGCCAGAAGGTTATTCCTTTCACCAGTAAGACACGAGTGGTTCTGGAAACGGCAACTCCAGGTCTTGCCTCTTCAATGCACATCCTGAAGATGAGTACGCCCAAAGAACAGAAGACACCACTTCAACTGAAGATTGAATAGATTGGGTAAATGTGCAGAATCTCTTGTCCAGAGTAGTGGAATCAAGAACCAGATTGATACGTTCTACTCAGTGTCATTCTCAAAAGCACGCATTGAGTGGGAGACCAAAACAACACAGGGCTGGACACAAGATCGCCATTTTAACTCTCTGTGTATTTTAGCAAATGCGCAGGCACAGCTTTACCATATTGTTGCATGTATACATCACATTGCAGCTTTACCGTATTGTTCCTTGTATACATCACACAGATGACATAGGATTAAGGTTGGGGGGGGAAAGATATAATGGGAACCTGAGGGCAATTTTTAAAAACGCAGAAGGTGGTGGGTGCCGGAGGACGTGGTTGAGCCAGGGACTATTGGAATATTTAAGAATCATTGAGAAAATTACATGGATAGGACAGGTTGAGAGGGATATGGGCCAAACGCACACAGGTGGGACTAGTATAGATGGGACATGTTGGCCGGTGTGGGCAAGTTGGGCCGAAGGGGCTGTTTCCACGCTGTGTGACTCTATGTTAAGTCGGATGCCAAACGGACCCAAGTTCCAGAGCGACACCAACATTTTGAGGCGGCACGGTGGCGCAGCGGTAGAGCTGCTGCCTCACGGCGCCAGAGACCCGGGTTCGATCCCGACTACGGGCGCTGTCTGTACGGAGTTTTTACGTTCTCCCCGTGACCTGCGTGGGGTTTCTCCGAGATATTCAGTTTCCTCCCACATTCCAAAGACGTGCAGGTTTGTAGGTTAATTGGCTTTGGTGAAAAAAAGTTGTAGATCGTCCCTGGTGTGTAGGATAGCACGAGTGTACAGGGATCACCGGTCGACAGGGACACGGTGGGCCGAAGGGCCTGTTTCCGGGCTGTATCGCTAAATTCTAAAGCAAAGTCTAAAACCCGTATGTCTCCCTCCCCTGACGTCAGTCTGAAGATGGGTCTCGACCCGAAACGTCACCCATTCCTTCTCCCCAGAGATGCTGCCTGTCCCGCTGAGTTACTCCGGCATTTTGTGTCTATCTCCGGTGTAAAACTCGTACTGTGGCCCTAGTCAGCTCCAGCCTCGGTTTGTCGCGTGACGGGTTTGCTGGTCCTCAAGGTGCCAGAGACAAAGGAAGCACAGGCCTGACCTTGACGAACTTGCAGCACAGAAACTGCCTCGCTCGGCAAAACTCACATTCCCATCTCTCTTCTAATTAACGCTCCGCTGGAACATGGAGCCCTTATTGCAGTGCCAGTACGCCATCGTGATTTAAGGGGCCCTATAAACCTGGTACAGAGGGCTTTCATTCCTTCCAACTCACATTCACCGGTTATCGGTGGCATGACAATAGACAATAGGTGCAGGAGTAGGCCATTCGGCCCTTCGAGCCAGCACCGCCATTCAATGTGATCATGGCTGATCATTCCCAATCAGTACCCCGTTCAATAGACAATACACAATAGACAATAGGTGCAGGAGGAGGCCATTCGGCCCTTTGAGCCAGCACCACCATTCAATGTGATCATGGCTGATCATTCCCAATCAGTACCCCGTTCCTGCCTTCTCCCCATACCCCCTGACTTCGCTATCCTTAAGAGCTCTATCTAGCTCTCTCTTGAAAGCGTTCAGAGAACTGGCCTCCACTGCCTTCTGAGGCAGAGAATTCCACAGATTTACAACTCTCTGACTGAAAAAGTTTTTCCTCATCTCCGTTCTAAATGGCCTACCCTTTATTCTTAAACTGTGGCCCCTGGTTCTGGAGTCCCCCAACATTGGGAACATGTTTCCTGCCTCTAACGTGTCCAACCCCTTAATAATCTTATATGTTTCGATAAGATCCCCTCTCATCCTTCTAAATTCCAGCGTATACAAGCCTATGACAAGTTACAGCCACTCAGCAGAAGCAGATAATTGGCCCACCTCAACTCACTATGAAGAGGAATAAGTTCATAAGTGATAGGAGCAGGATTAGGCCATTCGGCCCATCAAGTCTACTCCTCTATTCAATCATGGGAGATCTATGATCAGCTGCTCAGAAAAGGACAGGAAGGCCCTTCAGAGGGTCATCACGACGGCCCAGAAGATCATCGGCTGCTCACTGCCCTCCCTGGAGCACCTGTTCAGCCTACGCTGCCTCAGTAGAGCAGGCAAAATAATAAAAGATCCATCCCACCCCGGCCACCGTCTGTTTGTTCATCTGCCCTCTGGTCGACGTTTCAGGTCGATCAAATCCCGAACAAACAGACTTAAGAACAGTTTTTACCCCAGGGCCATACGAGAACTGAACACTACCTTCTGCACTAGGCAACACTGTTAAAACTTTTGTACTTAATATAATTGTATTTATTTGTTTTTGCATTTATTGCATATATGTTTTTACGCACCGTCAGGATTGGCTATTTTTTAAATTTCGTTGTACTCGTTGCAATGACAATAAATGAATATTATTATTATTATTATTATTATTATTATTATCTCTCCCTCTTAACCCCATTCTCCTGCCTTGTCCCCATAACCCCTGACACCCGTATCTATCTATCTATCTATCTATCTATCTATCTATCTATCTATCTATCTATCTATCTATCTATCTATCTATCTATCTATCTATCTATCTATCTATCTATCTATCTATCTATCTATCTATCTATCTATCTATCTATCTATCTATCTATCTATCTATCTATCTATCTATTTATCTATCTATCTATCTATCTCTGCCTTGGAAATATCCACTGACTTGGTCTCCACAGCCTTCTGTGGCAATGCGTACCACAGATTCACCACCCTCTGTCTAAAGAAATTCCTCCTCATTTCCTTCCTTAAGGAACGTCCGTTAATTCTGAGGCTCTGAGCTTGGTCCTAGACTCTCCCACTGGTGGAAACATCCTCTCCACATCCGTGTGCAGGAACTGCAGTGCTCAGGGGTTATGGGGAGAAGGCAGGAGAATGGGGTTAGGAGGGAGAGATAGATCATAGTGAGTTGAGGTGGGCCAATTATGTTCTGCACCTCTGCAAGAATGGCCTCCTGTTGCTGTAACACTCATATTAGCCTGGGTTACTCAGGCCATTTACATCAGACCGATTTATGGTTATAAGACATAGGAGCAAAATGTGTCCATTTGGCCCATTGAGCCTACTCAGCTACTCGATCATGACGGAACTATTTTCCCGCTCAGCCCCATTCTACTGTCTTCTCACCATTGCCTTTGATGATCTGCTACTCAAGAACCGATCATTCTTTATACGTACGGGTGTCCGGGGCTCTGGGGAGAAGGCAGGAGAATGGAGTTGAGAGGAAAGGTAGACGTAAGGTCATAAAGAATAGGAGTAGAATTAGGCCATTCGGCCCATCAAGTCTACTCCGCCATTCAATCATGGCTGATCTGTCTCTCCCTCCCAACCCCAATTCTCCTGCCTTCTCCCCATAACCTCTCTAACACCTGCACTAATAGATTAGCCATGAACGAATGGTGCGGTAGACCCGATGGGCCGAATGGCCCAATTCTGCTCCGACAACCGATGAAATTCTGAAAATGGGCAGCAACCAGGAGGTCCATTAACCACAGCAGGTCGAGCAGAAGCGTTAGCAAAACGAGCCTTGACTCGTGGACTAATTGGGCCCAGGCCGTTTTGCGGGTTTGTTTAGCTGGAAGTGCACAGGAGGCACAGAGCCTCAGAACGTACAAGCGATGTAATCCTCTAGCTTCCAGCGGTCCTCAAAGTTGTCCATTGGCTGAGAGACCCACCTGCCTAATGAGCGCCGAGGTCGATGTGTAGCCACATTAGTAATAAGCCGTCCTCAGGAGGCCATTGAGTACATGAACCAATTTACATCACACTGACACCGCACAGGGAGGCCCGAGGATAGGAAGAGCTGGTTGCCTGGTGGGTCACAGCAGAGCTCCCTGTTGTCTAAGGCACTGTTGGGCTGTTGTGCCTTGTGTGTGTGTGTGGGGGGGGGGGGAGAGCTAGGAGGGTATTATTAATTCACCATTGAGTTGTGCTGCCAAGCTGCCAGGCCACCTGAAGTGCCCCATTATCTAAAGGCTGTCTTCAGGAGAAGCGACATGCTAAAAATACTGCCTGCATAATGATTGTTAAATGAGAAGACAGCCTCTGAGGAAATTAGAAATAAAATAACTCGCTGCATGACTGGAAATAGCATACCTGAGATATTCCAAATCCATTTAAAAAAACCCACATTCCTATAAATTTTATTTTCTCAAAGCACCGTGCTTTCAGTTCATCAGTCTAATTAAACTACAACAGATTCTTGTCTATAAATAATTAGTCCAAAACTCCCGAGAGATTTTTCCATTTTTATTATTTTTTGATTAAGCAGGATAATAGGCTCAGAATGGAATCCCTGATTGAGAATCAAACCTCTTTGATTCTCCAAAACTATGCTCTGCACTGGACTTGTGGATGGCTTGGTTTGGGATCTACAGGAGAAGCTGCCTCAAAATGGCAGCCAGCATCACCAAGGACCCACCCCACCCTGGCCACACACTCACTGACCCACACCACCCTGGCCACACCCTCACTGACCCACACCACCCTGGCCACACTCTCACTGACCCACACCACCCTGGCCACACTCTCACTGACCCACACCACCCTGGCCACACTCTCACTGACCCACACCACCCTGGCCACACTCTCACTGACCCACACCACCCTGGCCACACTCTCACTGACCCACACCACCCTGGCCACACTCTCACTGACCCACACCACCCTGGCCACACTCTCACTGACCCACCCCACCCTGGCCACACTCTCACTGACCCACACCACCCTGGCCACACTCTCACTGACCCACCCCACCCTGGCCACACTCTCACTGACCCACACCACCCTGGCCACACTCTCACTGACCCACATGCTACGATCAGGCAAACGCCTCCGCTGTCACGCTGTGAAAACGGAGAGGATGAGACGGAGCTTCTTCCCACAGGCCATCAGGACTGTCAACTTTGATAACCCAGAGACTAAATTTTTGTCGACACTTTTTGTGCTATGTTTAGTAACTTATTAACTTTATTTATATGCTGTAACTGTAATTCTTTTTGTGCACAACCCGCAGGCATTGCCACTTTCATTTCACTGCACATCGAGTATGTGTATGTGACAAATAAATTTGACTTGACTTGACCACCCTGGCCACACTCTCACTGACCCACACCACCCTGGCCACTCTCTCATCTCGCTGCTACCATGGGGGAGAAGGTACAGGAGCCTGAAAACCGTGACCTCCAGGTTCACGAACAGCTTCTTCCCAACTACCATCAGGCTCTTGAACATTCTACAAACACCAACTAAACTTCGAACTGCGGACAGACACAGAAGACCGGAGTAACTCAGCGGGACAGGCAGCATCTCTGGAGAAAAGGAATAGGTGACGTTTCGGGTCGAGACCCTTCTTCAGACTGCACTGCGGACTTTGTGTTGAGTCTGAAGAAGGTTCCATCCCAAAACGTCGCCTGCTCACATTCACCACAGATGCTGCCAGACCCGTTGAGTTCCTCCGGCACTTTGTGTCTATTTTTGTTTAAAACCACCTTTGACTCTGGGCTTTTGCTTTGGTTTGCACTTTGTTTGTGCTGCTGCAAGTTAGAATTTCATTGTTGTGTTTTGGTACAGATGACAATAGACAATAGGTGCAGGAGGAGGCCATTCGGCCCTTCGAGCCAGCACCACCATTCAATGTGATCATGGCTGATCATTCTCATTCAATACCCCGTTCCTGCCTTCTCCCCATACCCCCTGACTCCGCTATCCTTAAGAGCTCTATCTAGCTCTCTCTTGAATGCATTCAGAGAATTCCACAGATTCACAACTCTCTGACTAAAAAAGTTTTTCCTTATCTCAGTTCTAAATGGCCTACCCCTTATTCTTAAACAGTGGCCCCTTGTTCTGGACTCCCCCAACATTGGGAATATGATTCCTGCCTCTAACGCGTCCAACCCCTTAATAATCTTATACGTTTCGATAAGATCCCCTCTCATCCTTCTAAATTCCAGTGTATACAAGCCTAGTCGCTCCAGTCTTTCAACAAATGACAGTCCCGCCATTCCGGGAATTAACCTGGTAAACCTACGCTGCACGCCCTCGCTGTACGCTAACGGAGTGTGTTCGAGGAGCGGGGCCGAGTGTGTTCGCCTGACGGAGGTTGCGTAGCAACCCGCCTCCCGGCCCGGGCAGCCGCCATTGGTGGAACGGGAGCGCGTGGCCGCTGGCTGGGTGAGGTCACTTGGGAGCGCGGGGCGGTGACGTCACCCTTTGTCCCTTATTTGGGAGTGAGGAAGTTGGCAACCCTACTAATACGGGACAAGGGCGGTCCCCGTACGGACAAACCAATTTAGCCCAAAATACGGGACGTCCCGGCTAATACGGGACAGTTGGCAACCCTAAGTCTAGTTCCTAATTGGCAGCCATTCATTGCATCAAACTCTAAGTACCTTGGCACAATTTGCCCGTCTTCTGGAAGCCGCAATGATGCTTGATGTCGGACTGAAGGAAGTGTTCTTTTGAGGTTAGGAACGAAGCGTATTATTGGCTACACGATAATGATGTTACCTGAATCATTTCTAATTTGTTTCAATTATATCGGACTCTGATGCGAAAGTCATAAATATTAATTCCTCTGCCCGTTGAAACCTTTTTTATCGTGATTAACAATTTCCAAAGAAAAACTGCATTAGTGCGAGGAGATTAATCTCCTTGGGCCCTTCTCTGGGTAAAATTGAAGACTGTTCCGTGGCAGCAATGAACTGTTAAAGGACAATTCTCCAGCATTACCAAGGTGGTTTTTCAAAAGTGTATGTTTTAGTTTTAGGAATAAAGGCGCTATTATCCAGAGCAAGGCTATCTTTGAATAATATTTCACTAATTGGCACCCATTAGTGCAGAGGAATTGTGCTTATGTCTTGGCAATTATATTTACTTTACGGTCTTTACTTCCATCAATTTTCGCTCACTGTATAAACATACAGTTCATAATACGGAACAAAATACACTGCTGTTGGTGTACAGCACACAATGCTCTCTCTCTCCCCCGACACACAACTCTCAACTGTGCATGTAGAAGCAAGGAACTGCAGATGCCGGTTTACACCAGCAACAGACACAAAGTGCTGGAGTAACTCAGCGGGTCAGGCAGCATCTCTGGAGAGAAGGAATAGGTGACGTTTCGGGCCGAGACCCTTCTTCAGACATTGGACAAGGAATTAGGACAAGGATGTGACAAGGAACAATACATTTGACTTATCAAAGAAACTAAATGGCTGGAGTAACTCAGCAAGTCAGGCAGCATCTCTGGAGAAAAAAAGGGGTGGGTGATGTTTTGAGTCTGGATCCTTCTTCAGATTTCATGAGACTGTCTGAGCAAGGGTCACGACTAGGGCTGCCAACTATCTCACTCCCAAATACGGGACAAGGTGACCTCACCCAGCCAGCGGCCATGTGCTCCCGCTCCACCAACGGCGGCCGCCCGGGCCAGGAGGTGACGTCACCTTGTCCCTTATTTGGGAGTGAGGAAGTTGGCAACCCGAACTAGGGTGTGAGGACTCAATTTGACTCCTGTTGCTTTAACTAAGCTGCTGCCGTATGCACTTTGAGAGGCGTGCTGTGTGACTATTCTCCCATATTCTTGCACCTGTAACAGAATAAATATGCCACCTGAATCACAGCAAGGCCACGATTGTTGCGTTAAATCGCTGGCCATTGCAGCTCTGCTGCCAAATTGTCCCGAGTGCCACGATAAACATAGTCGCGGAGGTCTTGCGGATCCATTTGACTTCCTGCATCCAGCATCAAACTGTTCTCTGAATGATTTCAGGGTTTCTCACTCCACCGTGAAACAAAGAATGATTGATGATCGACAGGTTGTTTGTGAAGTGAAGGTAGCTTCCTGCAGTGTTCTGCAAGGCTCAACACAAAGGCCCCTTGCTTTTTACGATACACATCAATGATTTAAACATACACATAAAGGCTGTGATTTAGCAGCCAACAGGACACGCAGGAATTAGTTGTGCTGCTCAATAAGTGAGGAATAATCTACAAATGACAAGGCATTATGGGTGCAATTGTCATTTGGTAGAAAGTTGACAAAATGGAATTAGATTTTGCATAAGGGATAATACAATTCGGAGGACAAACAATCGACAATAGACAATAGACAATAGGTGCAGGAGGAGGGCATTTGGCCCTTCGAGCCTGTACGCACCGCCATTCAATGTGATCATGGCTGATCATTCTCAATCAGTACCCTGTTCCTGCCTTCTCCCCATACCCCCTGACTCCGCTATCCTTAAGAGCTCTATCTGGTTCTCTCTTGAAAGCATCCAGAGAATTGGCCTCCCCTGCCTTCTGAGGCAGAGAATTCCACAGATTCACAACTCTCTGAGAGAACAAGTTTTTCCTCATCTCCGTTCTAAATGGCCTACCCCTTATTCTTAAACTGTGGCCCTTGGTTCTGGAGTCCCCAACATTGGGAACATGTTTCCTGCCTCTAGCATGTCCAACCCCTCAATAATCTCAAATGTTTCGATAAGATCCCCTCTCATCCTTCTAAGTTCCAGTGTATACAAGCCTAGTCGCTCCAGTCTTTCAACATACGACAGTCCCGCCATTCCTGGAATTAACCTAGTGAACCTACGCTGCATGCCCTCAATAGCAAGAATGTCCTTCCTCAAATTTGGAGACCAAAACTGCACACAGTACTCCAGGTGCGGTCTCACTAGGGCAACTGCAGAAGGACCTCTTTGCTCCAATACTCAACTCCTCTTGTCATAAAGGCCAACATGCCATTAGCAACAAGCCAAGAGAAGGTGCAATGTGGAAACAAGGAGCTGCTTTAATAACTGACCGAAGATGGTTCCAGCAACAGGGGGAGGTTTTTCTTATTTTCGTAGATTTCGTAGAAGGTTGAATGACGGGAAGGTAAAGAATGTGAATTTGTGAGAGGCATAGATAGGGTAGACAGCCAGAACCTGTGTCCCCAGTGTGGAAATGTCAAAGACTAGATGGCATAGCTTTCAGGTGAAAGGGGCAAAATTTGAAGAAGGTGTACAGAGCACGTTTTTTGTTTACACGGAGGGTGGTGGGTGCCTGGAACATGTTGCCGGGGATGGTGGTGGAGGCAAGAGTCAAGAGAGTGTTTTATTGTCAAATGTCCCAGGTAGAACAATAGTATTCTTACTTGCAGCAGCACAACATGTAAATGTGGTCGTTTATGTACGATATGTACTCATGGTTGCCAACTGTCCCGCCCCCTCCCCTGACATCAGTCTGAAGAAGTATAAGAAAATAACTGCAGATGCTGGTACAAATCGAAGGTATTTATTCACAAAATGCTGGAGTAACTCGGCAGGTCAGGCAGCATCTCAGGAGAGAAGGAATGGGTGACGTTTCAGGTCAAGACCCTTCTTCAGACTGATGTCAGGGGGGCGGGTCAAAGGAAGGATATAGGTGGAGACAGGAAGATAGAGGGAGAACTGGGAAGGAGGAGGGGAAGAGAGGGACAGAGGAACTATCTAAAGTTGGAGAAGTCGATGTTCATACCACTGGGCTGCAAGCTGCCCAGGCGAAATATGAGGTGCTGTTCTTCCAATTTCCGGTGGGCCTCACTATGGCACTGGAGGAGGCCCATGACAGAAAGGTCAGACTGGGAGTGGGAGGGGGAGTTGAAGTGCTCGGCCACCTGGAGATCAGGTTGGTTAACGCGGACCGAGCGCAGGTGTTGAGCGAAGCGATCGCCGAGCCTGCGTTTGGTTTCGCCGATGTAAAGAAGTTGACATCTGGAGCAGTTTGAAGAAGGGTCTCGACCCGAAACGTCACCCATTCCTTCTCTCCCGAGATGCTGCCTGACCCGCTGAGTTATTCCAGCGTCTTGTGCCTACGATAGATAGTGTTTGTTTCTTTTTGAATAGAGGCTACTGGAGAATATCATGAAGTGTTCCAAATGACAGGGTCTTGATCAACTGAGAGAAAGGAAAATATGAAATGGGCAGGCTGATTTTTAAACTCAGTGTCGAGATACAGCATGGAAGCAGGTCCCTTTAGCCCACTGAGTCCACGACAACCATCGATCACCGGTTCACACAAGTTCCACGTAATCCCACTTTTGCATCCCGTCCTTCCACATCAGGGACAATTATTCCAGGGGCAATTAAGATTAAAAAACCTGCATGTCCACACCTCCTCCCCTCCCCTCCCTCCTCCCCTTCCCCTCCCCCCTTCCCCTCCCCCCCACTCTATTCCCCTCAACCCCCCCTAATCTCCCCCCCCTCCCTCCCTAGGAGATAGATTTAAACTTTAAAATGTGAATAACTTAAAAAATATAACACCGATTTCAATGAAACTTCTTCCATTTGCACCAAAGGGACGACGGTGAGTAAGGTGGGCCTAAAATTGTCGCACTATCGTGTACCGTTTTGGCTGTAGTTCAGGAACAAACATACAAACAAACGAGAGTTTTAGTATATAGATGTGTGTGTGTGTGTGTGTGTGTGTGTGTGTGTGTGTGTGTGTGTGTGTGTGTGTGTGTGTGTGTGTATGTATGTATGTAAACACACATGCAGATGTGTACGCACATCTATTTGTGTGTGTGTGTATGTGTGTGTGTGTGTGTGTGTGTGTGTGCGCATGTGTGTATGTATGTATGTATGTAAACACACATCTATTTGTGTGTGTGGGTATGTGTTCATTTGTCTGTTGCTTATTCCAGCAGCTAGGAGAAGGAGAGTAAAGCCAGCATTGTCACAGATCATCAAAGCGTTCGACGTTTGGGACTGTGCCAAGCACAATTTCTGAAACAAATCTAAATTCACAGGTTTTTAACAGGGATGCAGAATGCTGGAACGAGATGACAGTAACTCCTCGACCCACAATAACAAAAGAATTAAATAAACTGATGTTATTATCAAGCAAAAATAGAGAGCTTGTATTCTGCTTCTGCAGTTGAATGAGAGAATATGAATGTCTTTATTTGCACTAAGAACATAGAAAGTAGGTGCAGGAGGAGGCCATTCGGCCCTTCGAGCCTGCACCGCCATTCAATATGATCATGGCTGATCATCCAACTCAGTATCCCATACCTGCCTTCTCTCCATACCCCCTGATCCCTTTAGCCACAAGGGCCACATCTAACTCCCTCTTAAATATACCCAATGAACTGGCCTCAACTACCTTCTGTGGCAGAGAATTCCACAGATTCACCACTCTCTGTGTGAAAAAAAACATTCGGTACATTGTCGGTACATTTGACAATTAAACACTCTTGACTCTTGGCATATGAAAGTTAAACAGCATAGGGGTAGGTCAGTAAAATGGATTGAAATGGGAGTTTAGAAACTAATTGAAATATTGGTGCAGAATTGAGGATCTCCATCAACTCTTCCAGCTCTTATTCCTTAGTTCATGTGATCCACTCTGCCTTGAGTAAAATACCCATTGACACTTAACTAATATGCAGTGATCTTTGGCGTGTGTCAACTTTAGATTTATTTATTACTAGACAAAGTGGACAAAGTGGACCCGTTGGGCCCAAACCTCAGCACTCAGTCCTCCCCCCCTCCCCTCTCCTCACCCTCCCTCCCCTCTCCCTTCTCCCTCACTCCCCCCTCCCTCCCTCCTCCCTCCTCCCCTCCCCCTCCCCTCTTTTTAAACTTTAAAATGTGAATAACTTTAAAAATATAACACCGATTTCAATAAAACTACTTGCATTATCACTAAAGTGACAATGGTGAGTAAGGTGGGCCTAAAATTGTCGCGCTATCATGTACCATTTTGGCTGAAGATCAGTCACAAACAAGATAACAAACGAGAGTTTTAGTATATAGATCATGCTCAAAGAATGTTTAGAGATACTGTGTGAAATTAGGCCCTTCGGCCCACCAAGGCCACGCCAACCATCGATCACTCGTTCAAGCTAGTTTTACATTATCCCACTTTTGCATCCACTCCCCACACACTGGGAGCAATTTACTGAGGGCAATTAACCCACATTGAGTGCAAGTTTCAGGGGTTTTGAGGAGAAGGCAGAGGAATGGGGTTGAGAGGGAAAGATAGATCAGCCACGATTGAATGGCAGAGTAGACTTGATGGGCCGAATTGTGCTCCTAGAACATGTGAACAAACCCGCACGTCTTTGGGATTAGGGGAGGAAACCGGAGCACCCGGTGGAAACCCTTGCGGTCACAGGGAGAACGTACAAACTCCACACAGACAGCGCCCGAGGTCAGGATCGAACCGGGCACCTGGACTAGCTGTGCCACTGTGCTGCCCTTCAATGGTCTTTCCATAAAGAATTTAACATTTGGCAGGTAGCTCTACCGATGCGCTTGAAGTAACTGCAATTTATGTGAGGAACAATTGGAATATCTTGTCCTCGTCGGTTTGCAGCACAGCAGAGGAGAGATTCTATTGTGGTACGCAGAACCTTAGGGTGTCAAGCAGGAAGGTTGATGGTAAGTGACGTGAAAATAGTCATAGTGAATGCTGAAAACTACTTAGTCGTAATAGCATTACAAAAGGGGGACAGGTTCTCATTCATAAAAGATTAAATTTCGGACAGAGCTTGGAAACTTATGTGCAGTTAATGAAGCCATATTTAAAATACACTGGCAGGCGGAATAAAATAACAACGTTGAAATGTATAACGTAGTTGGAATAACCTTGCTGTTAGAGTGAGCTTTCATTCCATTGCCTTGTATCTGTGCCAAAAGGGAACAAATCCAATTTAATACCAGTCCTAGAGTAACTCAGCGGGTCAGGCAGCATCTCTGGAGAGAAGGAACGGGTGACGTTTCGGATCGAGACCCTTCTTCAGACTTCAGTCTGCTCCACCTGAAACGTCACCCGTTCCTTCTCTCCAGAGATGCTGCCTGACCCGCTGAGTTAGTCCAGCATCTTGTGTCTACCTTCGATTTAACCAGCATCTGCAGTTTTCCTACCTACACTTAATACCAGTCCTTATTGCAAACGTTGTGGACCACACTATAAGGCCCATGTACAAGCACATCTTTTAATGCACGAGAATTATTGCCACCATTTCAGGCGTTGAGATGCAAACCTGCATCTCTCATTGCCTCAGCTTACCTCTCCTCTAATCCATCTGCAATTACTTTAAGACCATCAGAGTTGCTGCCATGCAGCGCCAGAGACCCGGGCTCCATCGTGACCTTTGTGTGGAGGTTGCATGCTCACTCACTCTGTGCTCTCTCCAGAGATGCTGCCTGTCCCGCTGAGTTACTCCAGCATTTTGTGTCTATCTTCCTACAGGTACATTATATATAGATATAAATAAACTGTATATAATATATATATTCACGTTTGTAACTCTAAAAGTCTATATCAAGCTTCCATTTTAACAGTGGGCTTTCATTTTAATTGTTGAGTTTATCAAGAACAGTTCCTAAACGGCACAGATCAAAATGCTATTAATATTGAAAACAACTTTTGAAGAGAAGCTTTTGAACAACTTTTGAAAACAGCTTTTTGCGTTTTTGTCTCTTGCCCCCATTTTGTGTTGAATTCACCGTTTGGAGGGTCTCTAACAGTCTGTTGGTGTCACAGAGTACCTGCGTCACAGAGGCTGTTGCTCGTGTCAACAGGCTACCTGTATGGCCATTGTTACTCACTTTACATTGAGTGCCTGCCTCATTAAGGTGACCAGTCATAATCCACATGAGAGGCTGAATCATAAAGGTTGCAGCACTCTGACTCACTAAAGCTGTCCATTCAATCCGATCTTGCATACGTCTGGTCCATCAAGTGTGTCCCTCATTAATCCTGCCATGTGATTCTTTTCTGCGTTACATAAAATGACCCCTTTGTTGCTTAACTCGGCGCGGCACGGTGGCGCAGCGGTAGAGTTGTTGCCTCACAGCGCAGCCAGAGACCCGGGTTCGATCCTGACCACGGGTGCTGTCTGTGCAGGTTCGTACTTTCTCCCTGTGACCCGCGTGGGTTTTCTCCGGGCGCTCCAGTTTCCTCCCACACTCCAAAGATGTGCAGGTTTGTAGGTTAATAGGTTTTGGCAAAATTGGAAATTGTCGCAAGTGTGTGTGGGATAGTGTTAGTGTACGGCGTGATCGCTGGTCGGCGTGGACTCGGTGGGCCGAAGGGCCTGTTTCCGCACTGTATCTCTAAAAGAGGAGAGCTCTTCAGCGGGTAGTCCATAGAGCTCAGAGGACTATCGGCACAGCTACCAGCCTTGGAGGGCATCTACAACACACGATGCCTCAGAAAAGCCACCAGCATCCACAAGGACTCTTCACACCCCTGCAACAGTCTGTTCGAACTCCTTCCATCGGGCAGACGATACAAGGCCTTCTACGCCCGCACCTCCAGACTCAGGAACAGCTTCATCCCCAGGGCCATAGCTGCTATGAACCGGTCCTGCTGAGCCGGATGGTCACATCGCACAGTGATCCGGCACAGACCTACTTGCACTTTATTCTGGTTTAAAACTGTTCCAATTAGTTTCATTGGGTTGTTTAAATTAATACTGACTAGCTAATTAAAATTTTATTGCATCGTATGGGAGGCGCATTCCCAATCTCGTTGTACCCCTGTACAATGACGATAAAGATATATTGTATTGTAAACTAAACTAAACTGTGTTAGAATGGCTGTCACTAAGTGGGGCCAGTCGAGGGGGCAGGTATCAAACATTCTGATTCCGGAGAAAACCCACGCAGGTCACGGGGAGAACGTACAAACTCCGTACAGACAGCGCCCACAGTCATTGGGAGAACGTACAAACTCCGTACAGACAGCGCCCGCAGTCACGATTGAACCCGGGTCTCTGGTGCGGTAAGGGTAGCAACTCTACCATTGCGCTACTCTGCCGCACCTCTGCTTGTCTCTCCGCAGATGCTGACCGACTGGCTATTTCCTGTTCTGTATCTGAAAGGTTGGGTGTGATCATTAACCTACGTCATCAAGGTGTCTACATCATTATGTGACAATTTGCAACTTGTGATCTTATTGAAACATATAAAATTCTTAAGGGGTTGGAGAGGCTAGATGCGGGAAGATTGTTCCCGATGTTGGGGAAGTCCAGAACCAGGGGTCACAGCTTAAGGATAAGGGGGGAAGTCTTTTAGGACCGAGATGAGAAAACATTTCTTCACACAGAGAGTGGTGAGTCTGTGGAATTCTCTGCCACAGAAGGTTGTTGAGGCCAGTTCATTGGCTATATTTAAGAGGGAGTTAGATGTGGCCCTTGTGGCTAAAGGGATCAGGGGGTATGGAGAGAAGGCAGGTACAGATTACTGAGCTGGATGATCAGCCATGATCATGTTGAATGGCGGTGCAGGCTCGAAGGGCCGAATGGCCTACTCCTGCACCCATTTTCTATGTTTCTATGTTTCAACATTTAACGTTTCCCGACACATGACGACGAAGAGACATAGAGACATAGAGTCATAGAGTCTAACCACGTGGAAACAGGCCCTTCGGCCCAACCTTCCCACAGCAGCCAACATATCCCATCCACACTAGTCCCATCGGCCTGCATTCAGCCCAAACCTGTCCCATCTATGTACCTATCTAAACGATTCTTTAAACGTTGCAACAGTCCCCGCCTCAACCATCTCCTCTAGCACTTTGTTCCATACACCCACCACGCTTTGCGTGAAAAAGTTAACCGTCAGGTTCCTTTTAAATCTCTCCCCCCTCACGTTAAACCTATGTCCTCCAGTTCTCGATTCTCCCACTCTGGGCAAGAGACTCTGTGCATCTACCCGATCAATTCCTTCAGATTTGTCATTCTTCATGCACTTGGCTGAACCGACTTCAATCTCAAAGGGATCTAACAAAAAAAGGTTTCATTTAAATGTAAATTTTCCATTACAAATTGTACATGTAAGTAACCATTGGTTTGGATCAAGGATTGCAGACCGCTGCAGAATCTCTTGCCTCAGTCATTTCTCTCGGCCCCAGTGGCTTGTGACACCATCGGAAAACCAAAT
Source organism: Rhinoraja longicauda (assembly GCF_053455715.1). Lineage (NCBI taxonomy): Eukaryota > Metazoa > Chordata > Chondrichthyes > Rajiformes > Arhynchobatidae > Rhinoraja > Rhinoraja longicauda. The sequence continues at coordinate 2,979,702 of NC_135966.1, read as the reverse complement.
GGGTCAACCATCCTCAATTGCTCCAGTGGTGACCGTCCTTGCTTCATAAGGTCGGATATTCCAGGGATATTCCAGGTTCGAGATTTACGAGGATGTTGCCAGGACTAGAGGGTCTGAGCTACAAGGAGAGGTGGAGCAGGCTGGGTCTCTATTCCTTGAAGCGCAGGAGGATGATGGGTGATCTTATTGAGATGTATAAAATCTTGAGAGGAATAGATCGGGTAGATGCACAGAGTCTCTTGCCCAGAGTAGGGGAATCGAGGACCAGAGGACATAGGTTCAAGGTGAAGGGGAAAAGATTTAATCAGAATCTGAGGGGTAACTTTTTCACACAAAGGGTGGTGGGTGAATGGAACAAGCTGCCAGAGGAGGAAGTTGAGTCTGGGACTATCCCACTCATTTAAGAAAGAGATAGACCGGTACATGGATAGGACAGGTTTGCTGGGATAAGGACTATACGCGGGCAGGTGGGACTAGTGTAGCTGGGACATGTTGGCCGGTGTGGGCAAATTGGGCCTTAGGTACCAAGTTTCCACACTGTATCACTCAATGACTCTAGGACTCATATTGAATTCCTTTCACTACTCCTCAGCTAGAGAGCAGCCCATCCCTGCTTGCATCAAAGTCAAAACTAAGCACTTGCTGCGTCAATGACATCCTCTGGTGCTCTCTGCTTCTGTCCAACTGTTTTCAGGCAATCACACCTGAATGTTTCTCAGTGTACGAAGGAACTGCAGATGCTGGTTCAGTCTGGAGAAGGATCTCAACCCGAAACGTCACCCATTCCTTCTCTCCAGGGATGCTGCCTGTCCCACTGAGTTACTCCAGCATTTCAGACAATAGACAATAGACAATAGGTGCAGGAGGAGGCCATTCGGCCCTTCGAGCCAGCACCGCCATTCAATGTGATCATGGCTGATCATTCTCAATCAGTACCCCGTTCCTGCCTTCTCCCCATACCCCCTGACTCCGCTATCCTTAAGAGCTCTATCTAGCTCTCTCTTGAATGCATTCAGAGAATTGGCCTCCACTGCCTTCTGAGGCAGAGAATTCCACAGATTCACAATTCTCTGACTGAAAAGGTTTTTCCTCATCTCAGTTCTAAATGGCCTACCCCTTATTCTTAAACTGTGGCCCCTTGTTCTGGACTCCCCAAACATTGGGAACATGTTTCCTGCCTCTAACGTGTCCAACCCCTTAATAATCATATACGTTCCGATAAGATCTCCTCTCATCCTTCTAAATTCCAGTGTATACAAGCCTAGTCGCTCCAGTCTTTCAACATACGACAGTCCCGCCATTCCGGGAATTAACCTGGTGAACCTACGCTGCACGCCCTCTGTGTTTATCTTAAATTTTTCTCAGTTTAGATTAGCTTAATTTAGTTTAGTTTAGTTTGGAGATACAGCACGGAAACAGGCCCTTCAGCCCCCTGAGTCCGTGCCGACCAGCGATTCCCTCACGTTAACACTATCCTACACGCACTAGGGACGATTTACAATTTTGCCAAAGCCAATTAACCTACAGACCTGTATGTCTTTGGTGTGTGGCTAGAAACTGGAGATCCTGGAGAAAACCCACGCAGGTCACGGGGAGAACGTACAATCTACGTATAGACAGCACCCGTGGTCAATGTTCCCAATGTTGGGGGAGTCCAGAACCAGGGGCCACAGTTTAAGAATAAGGGGTAGGCCATTTAGAACAGAGATGAGGACAAACCTTTTCAGTCAGAGAGTTGTGAATCTGTGGAATTCTCTGCCTCAGAAGGCAGTGGAGGCCAATTCTCTGAATACATTCAAGAGAGAGCTAGATAGAGCTCTTAAGGATAGTGGAGTCAGGGGGTATGGGGAGAAGGCAGGAACAGGGTACTGATTGAGAATGATCAGCCATGATCACATTGAATGGCAGTGCTGGCTCGAAGGGCCGAATGGCCTACTCCTGCAACTATTGTCTATTGTCTATTGTCTATTGTAGTCAGGATCAAACCCGGGTCTATGGTGCTGTGAGGTAGCAACTCTACCGCCGCGCCACCCATTTAATATGGGAACCCGAGGGCAACTTACTGACACAGAGGGTGTAAGAAAATAACTGCAGATGCTGGTACAAATCGAAGGTATTTATTTCACAAAATGTTTCACAAATGAGTAACTCAGCGGGTCAGGCAGCATCTCAGGAGAGAAGGAATGGGTGACGTTTCGGGTCGAGATCCTTCTTCACACAGAGGGTGGCGGGTTTACCTACCAAAGAGGTAGTTGAGGCAGGGACTATAACAGCGTTTAAAAGGTGATATTTGGACAGGTACATGGATAGGAAAAATCTGGAGGGATATGGGCCAAAGGCGGGCAAATGGGCCTAACTGAGGTTGGGCATTTTGGTTGGCATGGTCCAGTTGGGCTGAAGGGCCTGGTTGCGTACTGTTTGATTCTATGACTCTGTGTCTGTCTACACCGAAACTATTCAGAGCTGCTGAGCATTTCTAATATTCTGGACGCATTCCAGATTTCCAGGGTCTTCCTACATTTCACTTGTGTAGCTTTGGACGTGTGACATGCTTTGGTAAGCCGGTCTGAAGGATTCCTTGTGCATCGTTGATGCGGGAATGACTAATGATTCACGGCATTTGCGTGGAGGGCTGTGTGAATGTTAGTGTTACAAGCGAGGTCATGGGCACACCACCTACTAACAGTTACCCAGCACATCATGGACGCAGTTGTAAATGAATAATATGTGTGTCTAATGTGTTCTCCCAAAGGCAATTAACAATAAGGGAATAATTTCTTTTTATTCATTTTCTGCATGAGCGAGCCACTGACAAGGCCAGTATTTATTGGCCATCCTTAATTGCCCTTGAGAAGGTGACGAGGTTCAAACTTCTTGAGTCGGCACAGGCCTCCTGGTGAAGGTTCTCTCCGCAGTGCTGTCTGCTCAGTTTAGAGACACAGCGCGGAAACAGGCCCTTCGGCCCACCGGGTCCACGCCGACCAGCGATCCCCGCACATTAACACTATCCTACGCCCACTAGGGACAATTTTTACATTTACCAAGCCAATTGACCTACATACCTGTACGTTTTGGATTTTAGATTATTTATTTTTAGCTTTTAGAGATACAGCGCAGAAACAGGCCCTTCGGCCCACCGGGTCCGCGCCGACCAGCGATCCCCACACACTAACACTATCCTACACACACACTATCGACAATTTTTACATTTACCAAGCCAATTGACCTACATACCTGTACGTCTTTGGAGTGTGGGAGGAAACTAAAGATCCCGGAGAAAACCCACGCAGGTCATGAGGAGAACGTACAAACTCCGTACAGACGGCGCCCGTAGTCGGGATGGAACCCGGGTCTCCGGCGCTGCATTCGCTGTAAGGCGGCAAATCTACCGCTGCGCCACCGGGCCGCTCGCAGTGATATCTGCTCAGTTTAGAGATACAGTAAACCCTCGTTTTACAAGACCTCTTTATAATGGATTTAGTTTGCAGCGGACTAACCTACCAATGTTGCCCGTGCCAATAGACAATAGACAATAGACAATAGGTGCAGGAGGAGGCCATTCAGCCCTTCGAGCCAGCACCGCCATTCAATGCGATCATGGCTGATCACTCTCAATCAGTACCCCGTTCCTGCCTTCTCCCCATACCCCCTCACTCCGCTATCCTTAAGAGCTCTATCCAGCTCTCTCTTGAAAGCATCCAACGAACTGGCCTCCACTGCCTTCTGAGGCAGAGAATTCCACACCTTCACCACTCTCTGACTGAAAAAGTTCTTCCTCATCTCCGTTCTAAATGGCCTACCCCTTATTCTTAAACTGTGGCCCCTTGTTCTGGACTCCCCCAACATTGGGAACATGTTTCCTGCCTCTAATGTACTGGCCACTGGCCGCTTACATTCCAGGCCCAGTTCCAGACCCAGAGTCTGAAGAAGAATCTCAACCCGAAACGTCACCTCTCCATGTTCTCCACAGATGCTGCCTGACCCGCTGAGTTACTCCAGCACTCTGTGTCTTATTTTGTAAACCAACATCCGCAGTTCCTTTGTGCCTACATCTTGCTCGCTCTCTGCTGTGGCAATAAACTGACCTGCAGAGTTACTCCAGCACTTTGTCGAAACATCTTATCGAAACGTATAAGATTATTAAGGGGTTGGACACGTTAGAGGCAGGAAACATGTTCCCAATGTTGGGGGAGTCCAGAACCAGGGGCCACAGTTTAAGAATAAGGGGTAGGCCATTTAGAACTGAGATGAGGAAAAACCTTTTCAGTCGGAGAGTTGTGAATCTGTGGAATTCTCTGCCTCAGAAGGCAGTGGAGGCCAATTCTCTGGATGCATTCAAGAGAGAGCTAGATAGAGCTCTTAAGGATAGCGGAGTCAGGGGGTATGGGGAGAAGGCAGGAACGGGGTACTGATTGAGAATGATCAGCCATAATCACATTGAATGGCGGTGCTGGCTCGAAGGGCCGAATGGCCTCCTCCTGCACCTATTGTCTATTGTCTATTGTCTATTGTCTATTGTCTATTGTGTGCTTTCGTGTATTAACCAGCATCTGCAGTTGTCTGTGTCTACAGCTTTAACCCCTTACTCTGTTGTTGTGGACAATCGGCAATAACAGACACAATTCCCCCCTGCAAGGGCCATTACAATGATGGTTTACTGTACAGCACGGAAACAGGCCCTTCAGCCCACTAGGACCATGCCACCCATCGATCACCCATTCACACTAGTTCCATGCTATCCCAACATCTCATCCACCCCCCTACATATGATTGAATATGATTTAAATAACTTTATCTTTCTCATGATTTATTTCACTTTCACTCGGTCAATTGGGTGGCCTGTGTGAAATTGCCCCTGGTGTGTAGCAAGTGGATGAAAAAGTGGGATAACATGAATTGGTGATTGATGGTCGGCTTGGGCCGAAGGGCCTGTTTCCATGCTGTATCACTAAACCAATTTACAGAGACCAATTAACCTACAAACCTGCACGTCTTTGAGATGTGGGAGGAAACCGGAGCACCCGGAGAAAACCCAAACATGGTCACGGGGAGAACGTGCAAACTCCAGGCAGACAGCACGTGAAGTCAGGATCGAACCCGGGTCTCTGGCGCCGTAAGGCAGCAACCCCACCTCTGCACCACTGAGCCCAAATTGATCGTACGGACACGAAACAAACCAAGAAAGAGGGAGAGTTATTGAAATCATACTCAACTGGAATTATCTGTTGAATTCTTTGCCACAGAAGGCTGTAGCGGCCAAGTCAGTGGATATTTTTAAGGCAGAGATAGATAGATTCTTGATTAGTGCGGGTGTCAGGGGTTACAGGGAGAAGGCAGGAGAATGGGGTTAGGAGGGAGAGATAGATCAGCCATGATTGAATGGTGTAGACTTGATGGGTCGAATGGCCTAATTCTGCTCCTATCAATAGACAATAGACAATAGACAATAGACACATGTTTCCTGCCTCTAACGTGTCCAACCCCTTAATAATCTTATACATTTCGATAAGATCCCCTCTCATCCTTCTAAATTCCAGCGTATACAAGCCTAGACGCTCCAGTCTTTCAACGTACGACAGTCCCGCCATTCCGGGAATTAACCTAGTAAACCTACGCTGCACGCCCTCAATAGCAAGAATATCCTTCCTCATATCACTTATGAACTTACATTTAATGGTAGCTCATCTTGAATACATGTACGATCTCTTGTGGAGAAAAAGGTAGACAAAACCAAAATCAATTCCACTACCAAACTGAATTGCAATCCACTTGTGTCAAGGAGTGTGTGTACATTGTGAAACGAAGACTGCTTATCCCGACAAAATCCCTGGGGTGTTTATTTACAGTATTATTGTTTATACAGCCCCACAATGCACACAACTACTGCAGCAATACTATCTATATTCATGATCTTCCTCCAATTCCATCAATCCTTAAATCCCAAAATATTTATTATGAATTCCGTGGCCTTTTGAATTTAACAGTGGCGAGGAGTCCACTGAAAGGCCAGGCTTGGCTCAGTGTCAGCAGATCATGTGTTTATGACACATTGGGAAAGCATTTTAATCCGGATCGTTGCTGTCAAGTGCTCACACTGTTTTTTCTGTATAAATGACACGTCTACATTAGGCGAAGGGTTGATGTGTGATTAAACGCAAATAACACACACACTACTTACACACGGTGGCGCAGCGGTAGAGTTGCTGCCCTACAGCAACATAGAACCAAGCTCGGTCCAGACTGCGGGTGCTGTCTGTGCGGAGTTTGTACGTTCTCCCCGTGGCCTGCGTGGGTTTCCCCGGGATCTCCCACACTCCAAGGGGGTACAGGTTTACAGCTTAATTGGCTTGGTAAAATTGTAAATTGGCCCCAGTGTGTGTATGGTAGTGCTAGTGTAGGGGGAATCGCTGGTCGGAACGGACTCGGTGGGCCGAAGGGCCTGTTTCCGCGCTGTATCTCCAAACTAAACTAAACTTTACCCTTGGCTGTGGTGTGTGACGATCTGGCCAACCAATGATAAGCATTGAATGTTGCAAAGTTGCTATAAGTACATAATAAATAAAAATAAAAACTACCAATGATGTTTAAGGATATTATTCGCAAATGTAAGTCTCTTAAATTGTAAATGATTCTCACTTAACCCGAACAACACTGATTGTATGGAGCATAAAACACAAAGTTACTCACAGGGTCAGGCAGCATCTCTGGAGAACATGGACAGGCAACATCTTGGGTCGGGTGTGAAGAAGGTTCCCGACATGAAACATCGCCGATCCACGTTCTCCACAGATGCTGCCTGACCCGCTGAGTTACTCCAGCACTCTGTGAAACGTCACCTATCCATGTTCTCCACAGATGCTGCCTGACCCGCTGAGTTACTCCAGCACTCTGTGAAACGTCACCTATCCATGTTCTCCACAGATGCTGCCTGACCCGCTGAGTTACTCCAGCACTCTGTGAAACGTCACCTATCCATGTTCTGAACCTTTTTCCCCCAGTAGGAAATGTCAAAGACTAGAGGGCATAGGTTTAAGGTTAGAGGTGCTACGTTTAAAGGAGAATGGTGCTTGGAATTAGGGGTGCCAACAATCTCACTCCCAAATACGGGACAAGGTGATGTCACCGCCCCGCGCCCCACGTGACCTCACCCAGCCAGCGGCCACGTGCTCCCGCTCCACCAATGGCGGCCGCCCGGGCCGGGAGGCGGGTTGCTAGGCAACCTCGGTCAGGCGAACACACTCGGCCCCGCTCCCCGAACACACTGTCCCGGCCGACAGCCAAACCTGCACGTCTTTGGAGTGTGGGAGGAAACCGAAAATCTCGGAGAAAACCCACGCAGGTCACGGGGAGAACGTGCAAACTCCGTACAGACAGCGCTGGTAGACGGGATGGAACCCGGGTCTCTGGCGCTGTGAGGCAGCAACTCTACCGCTGCGCCACCGTGCCACCCACAATGTTCAATTAAAGCCTTAATTGAAGGGCACAGATGCACATATAACTGGTGACAGATGCCATTAGGTTTTGTGTCTCAACAATACCTCTGCTGACTTCACTTTACTTCTCAATGGTTCAATAGCACAATAGACCTTTATTTGCCACAAATCCAACTGCACAGTGAAATTCTTTTTGCATATATCACACATGAGGGTATTATTGGCGCCATTGTTCAAAGTCCAACGTCCGGTCGGCCTGCGCTCCCGATGTACCGGAGCAGTTCCCGTGAACCAACGTCCCTCTCCTCTCCTCTCCTCTCCTCTCCTCTCCTCTCCTCTCCTCTCTTCTCCTCTCCTCTCCTCTCCTCTCCTCTCCTCTCCTCTCCTCTCCTCTCCTCTCCTCTCCTCTCCTCTCCTCTCCTCTCCTCTCCTCTTCTCTCCTCTCTCCTCTCCTCTTCCCTCCCCTCCCCTCCCCTCCCCTCCCCTCCCCTCCCCTCCCCTCTCCGCTCCTCCCCTCCCCTCCCCTCCCCTCCTCTCCTCTCCTCTCCTCGTCTCGCCCGGCCACCTCTGTGTCAATGAACAATGAACTTGCAACCTGTCCAAGTCTACAGACATGGACACAAGAGGCAATCTTGGAAGAAGCAATGAGCAACTTGAAAACATCTACTCTTGATAATTGTTAGGTGACTGCCCAGAGTTTATGCTGTGTAATAAACCGTGCACTGTTCTTTAGCTACAGCGTTAGAGGAGGCTGTTTTGATCATATTGTCCTAGCAACGTGAGCGATACAGATTAACTTTACGCTTCTCTTCGTAGTAATACATCCAGAAGGCACTTATTTTCTTCATATTTTTCTGCATCAGGGTATTATCTAAGCATTTAAAGCTTGCACTTTGATATGCACATCTTGTTGTTATCATCTATTCAATGTGTAACCTAATCCTCAATGCTTATCCCACAGTAACAAGGTATTTTAAAGAAAATAAAGACACAGAGTGCTAGAGTAACTCAGCGGGTCAGGCAGCATGTGTGGAGAACATGGATAGGTGACGTTTCACAGAGTGCTGGAGTAACTCAGCGGGTCAGGCAGCATCTGTGGAGAACATGGATAGGTGACGTTTCACAGAGTGCTGGAGTAACTCAGCGGGTCAGGCAGCATCTGTGGAGAACATGGATAGGTGACGTTTCACAGAGTGCTGGAGTAACAACAGGTCAGGCGACATCTTTGGAGGACATGGATAGGTGACGTTTTGGGATTCTTGCAGGAGGCAGGGTTGGAGGAAGTTTGTGGTGAAAGATTGTCCCTGGTGATAGACATAGATAGATCGAGAAACGGTAGAGAGATGTCAAAGATATTTGTCACAGACGGCTGTGGAGGCCAGGTCAATGGATATTTTTTAAGGCGGAGATTGATAGATTCTTGATTAAATTCAATTTCGTAAGTGACAGGAGCAGAATTAGGCCATTCGGCCCATCGAGTCTATCCTGCCATTCAATCACGGCTGATCTATCTCTCCCACTCAACCCCATTCTCCTGCCTTCTCCCCACAACCCCTGACACCCGTACAAATCAAGAATCTATCTTTCTCTGACTTAAAAATATCCATTGACTTGGCCTCCACAGCCTTCAGTGGCAATGCATTCCACAGATTCATGAGCACAGATTAGTACGGGTGTCAGGGTTTATGGGGGGAAGGCAGGAGAATGGGGTTGAGTGGGAGAGATAGATCAACCGTGATTGAATGGCAGGATAGACTCGATGGGCCGAATGGCCTAATTCTGCTCCTGTCACTTAACAAATGGACATATTTCCTTGCAATATGCAGGGGTTGGATGAAACCAGGTGTGGATGTCTTTCAGGATACTATCAAGACTATCTCACCAACATCACACGACGGAAGTAATGCCCTTTGTCATGATGAGCGAAACAATTCTCCTGATAACAAAACATTGCCAAGCCAAGATTAATTTTCTGAGCAGGAAATGCAATGATTGTTTTAAAAATTAAACACCCACAATGCTGCCTGCAGGAGCATTAACTACCAAAACAAATAGATTAGAAAGGAATCACACACTGTGGTGTTGTTTCTGCATTCAATGTAGCAGGCAGGAGCTTTACAAATCTGTGCTCACTACAAGCAAATGTCAATTCACTGTCTGTGTCGAAACATAGACAATAGGTGCAGGAGCAGGCCATTCGGCCCTTCGAGCCAGCACCGCCATTCGATACGATCATGGCTGATCATCCACAATCAGTACCCCCCGTTTCCTGCTTTCTCCCCATATCCCTTGATTCCGTTAACCTTCAGAGATCATATCATCATATCATATATATACAGCCGGAAACAGGCCTTTTCGGCCCTCCAAGTCCGCGCCGCCCAGCGATCCCCGTACATTAACACTATCCTACACCCACTAGGGACAATTTTTACATTTACCCAGCCAATTAACCTACATACTTGTACGTCTTTGGAGTGTGGGAGGAAACCGAAGATCTCGGAGAAAACCCACGCAGGTCACGGGGAGAACGTACAAACTCCTTACAGTGCAGCACCCGTAGTCAGGATCGAACCTGAGTCTCCGGCGCTGCATTCGCTGTAAAGCAGCAACTCTACAGCTGCGCTACCGTAACTCTCTCTTGAAAACATGAGCGTGAGAGAGGGGAAGACAAAGGGAATAGGTGACTGAATGAGTGATTGATTAGAATGACGATCATAAGTTCTCGGAGCAGAATTAGACCATTCAGCCCCTCAACTCCGCTCCACCATTGCCAACATTGATGTTTATGAAACTAATTTTCTTCTTAGTCAAGTTTAATCTGGTGATTATCCAACTGCATGTAATAAGAAGCTCTGCTTGCAGGTTACATTTTATTGCAAGGTAGCTAAGTTTAGTTTAGATTAGTTTAGCTTTGAGATACATCGCAGAAACAGACCATTCAGCCCACCGAGTCCACACTGACCAGCAATCACTAGCACTATCCTACACACACTAGGGACAAATTACAATTTTATGGAAGCCAATTAACCTACAAACTTGTATGGCTTAAAAGGGTGGCTGGAAACCGGAGCTCCCGGAGAAAACCCACGCAATCATGGGGTGAACATACAAACTCCGTACAGACAGAGCCTATTGTCAGGATCGAACCAGGGTCTCTGGTGCTGAAAGGGCAGCAACTCCACCACCACACCAACGTTTCTTTTCTTAATTAATTTACTGTTTGTGGACAGAGCTGGCAAGACCTTCAACGCCCAAACCCTGAATTGTTCCTGAGTGGATATGGAGAATCCACTTCCTTGACCGACTGTAGTCCCTTGTGATGAAGCCACTGCCAGGCAGAAGTTCGGTAGGGAGTTACAAAAGATCTTTGTGTAGGTAGGAAGGAACTGCAGATGCTGGTTCACAGTGAAGATAGACACAAAATGCCGGAGTAACTCAGCGGGACAGGCAGCATCTCTGGAGTAAAATAATTGGTGACGTTTCAGGATGGAACCTTTCTTCAGACTGAAGGTAGAGGGGAGTGGCGGGGGGGGGGCTGGGGGGAAACAAACTGGAGGTAAGAAAAGACTGGAACAAATCAGGGACAGCAACAGATGACCTCAGTTTGGCTGTGAAGGATCTTTGACCTTGCAAGTGACAATAGACAATAGACAATAGGTGCAGTAGGAGGCAATTCGGCCCTTCGAGCCAGCACCACCATTCAATGTGATCATGGCTGATCATCTACAATCAGTAGCCCCGTTCCTGCCCTCTCCACATACCCCCTGACACCGCTATCTTTAAGAGCTCTATCTAGCTCTCTCTTGAATGCATTCAGAGAATTGGCCTCCACTGCCTTCTGAGGCAGAGAATTCCACAGATTCACAACTCTCTGACTGAAAGCGTTTTTCCTCATCTCAGTTCTAAATGGCCTACCCCTTATTCTTAAACTGTGGCCCCTTGTTCTGGACTCCCCCAACATTGGGAACATATTTCCTGCCTCTAACGTGTCCAACCCCTTAATAATCTTATACGTTTCGATAAGATCTCCTCTCATCCTTCTAAATTCCAGTGTATACAAGCCTAGTCGCTCCAGTCTTTCAACATATGACAGTCCCGCCATTCCGGGAATTAACCTAGTAAACCTACGCTGCACGCCCTCAATAGCAAGAATATCCTTCCTCATATCTAAGCTAGTCCCATCTGTCTGCATTTGTCCCATCTCCACCACGTGACATTGGCAACATGCCTTATACCATGAGAAACTGAACGTTAAGGTTTTGCTGTAACTAAACTTTGCGATAGTTCTCTCCAAACTTGAATACAGTTCACAGATAGACCACAGATGGTAGAACAGCACAGCACAAGAACAGGCCCTTCAGCCCACAATGATTGTGCCAAGTTCACAGCCTGACTTTAAACAAAATGAAGGACACAAGAAATGAACAACCTTTTCACCCTTTCACGATGTAAAATGAAACCAAAGATTTTAAATCACTTGAGATTAAAACACATCTCCCTCCAAAACTACACAAGAAATCTGCAGAACATTGAGAAATTCCATTATAATTGTGGAACCTGAATTCTACCCTAGACCAAATCACACCACAACACTAGTCTTCCCATAACCTAAAGATCACTTTAGAATTGAAATGATTCCAAGCTAACACAAGAAATGACATATATACTGTTTGTAACCATGAAAGAAGTGTCCCAACCCAAAACGTCACCTATCCATGTTCTCCAGAGATGCTGCCTGACCCTCTGAGTTACTCCAGCACTCTGTGAAACGTCACCTATCCATGTTCTCCAGAGATGCTGCCTGACCCGCTGAGTTACTCCAACACTCTGTGAAACGTCACCTATCCATGTTCTCCTGCCTTCTCCCCATAACCCCTGACACCCATACTAATCAAGAAGTGGGGTGTCCAGGGTGAGACTCGTCCTTGATTTTACTCCAGCACTTTGTGTCCTTTTTGTGTAAACCGGCACCTGCAGTTCCTTGCTTCTAAACCTTGAGTGATGGTGGTGACAAGAGTGGCAAAATGTGTAGGAAAAAAAACTGCAGATGCGGGTTTAAATCGAAGGTAGACACAAAATGCTGGAGCAACTCAGCGGGTCAGGCAGCATCTCGGGAGAGAAGGAATGGGTGAGGTTTCGAAGGATCTCGACCCGAAACCTCGCCCATTCCTTCTCTCCCGAGATGCTCCCTCGTTCGCTGAGTTACGCCAGCATTTTGTGTCTACCTTTGGTGACAAGAACATTGTGGATTTAGTACATGGTGACCTTGACAAGACACAGGTCCGAGCCCAGGATGTGGTCAAAGAGAAGAACTTGTGCTTGACTATTTTAATTTACATCAATATTGTATTCATCTGCATTTAAGCTGTTGTGTCACGATGATTCATGAATGCTCGGGTTATTTAAGAAGAAATCTCAGTAAGGCCGGATAATGGGCACATCCGAGATAAAACTCGGGTCAGAGCGTGCTCTTTTGTCTTGATTTTAATAGACCAATTTTGACTTACAGAAAAGGTCCTTGTACTTTATGCTTGGAGACGCATCTGATTTCCAGCTCCACTCCACCAGCGAAGCATTTCCATTTTGCACTCAGGCCATTACTGAAGCAGGATTGAATGCAACTACCAATTTAATGCAAAATTACAGACATTTGCACACGATGGACTTTGACTCATGAGAAATGACGCCCCGAGCCCATTTCATGGAGGACCCGTAAAGGCAGCACAGAGAAGAGAGATAACATTGATTATCCATCACTCCCTGTTGATGTGAATTTTGGAATTTGCAACTGAAAGAACACTCTTTGCAATTTCCACGTCATTCAGTTCAACTTTGCATTTTGGTCAATTACTATTGGACTTACTTTCCTTTTGAAAATTAATTTTAATGCTGCATTTAGGTGCTGGATTTAAGTTCTTCTCTTTTACCTGACTGGGCATACTAAGAATCAGAACATCGGAGGAAGGGTCTCAACCCGAAACGTCACCCATTCCTTCTCTCCAGAGATGCTGCCTGTCACGCTGAGTTACAAGTTCACAACGTTGACAAGTTATCGGAGTAGAATTGGGCCATTCAGCCCATCGAGCTCACTCTGCCATTCACTCGTGGCTGATCTCTGCCTCCTAATCCCATTTTCCTGTCTTTACCCTAACCCCATTACCCTTGACACCAGTTCTAATCAAGAATTTGTCTACCTCTGCCTTAAAAATATCCACTGACTTGGCCTCCACTGCCCTCTGTGGCAATGTTCCACAGATTAACTACCCTCTGACTAAAGAGAATAACTACCCTCTGACTAAAGCTGTTTGTTTCTAAAGCATTTTGCTTCTACCTTGAGCATACTAAGGCATTGCATTTCAGCACTTAATACTTCCAACACCCTTTTCCGCAGAAGAAGGACCCTAACCCGAAACAAAGACTAGACACGATTCCAATCGAGCCGTCCACAGTGTACAGATACATGATAAAGGGAATAACGTTTAGTGCAAGGTAAGGCCCAGTAAAGTCCGATTAAGGATAGTCCAAGGGGATAGATGGCAGTTTAGGACCGCTCTCTAATTGCAAATAGGATGGTTCAGTTGGCTGATAATAGCTGTGAAGAAACTGTCCCTGACTCTGGAGGTGTGCGTTTTCACACTGTACCTTTTGCCTGATGGAAGAGGGGAGAAGAGGGAGTGGCTGGAGATGAGACTGGCCCTTGATGATGTTGCTGGCCTTGCCGAGGCAGCGTGAGATGTGGATGGAGTCGATGGAAGGGAGGTTGGTTTGTGTGATGGTCTGGGCTGCTGGCCTTGCCGAGGCAGCGTGAGCTGTAAGTGGAGTCAATGGAAGGGAGGTTGGTTTGTGTGATGGTCTGGGCTGCGTCCACAACTCTCTGAGATTTCTTGCGGTCTTGGGTGGAACTTGGATTGGATGGACCACCTGATTGGGCCAATATGACCACTTTAACTATCTCCTCAGTCCCAGGGCAACAAATGCCAGCCAAGCTCGTGATACCCACTCCCTGGCTACAATTGTGTTTTAAAATTGTGCTTTATACAAAAGTGCGACCCATTCTCTTGACATGACAGGGCGGCACGGTGGCGCTGCGGTAGAGTTGCTGCCTTACAGCGCCGGAGACCTGGGTACGATCCCGACTACGGGTGCTGTCTGTATTGAGTTTGTACATTCCCCCGTGACCTGCGTGGGTTTTCTCCAGGATCTCCAGTTTCCTCCCACACTCCACAGACGTGCAGGTTTGTAGGTTAATTGGCTTGGGATTTGTATACTTGGTATAAGTGTAAATTGTCCCTCGTGTGTGTAGGCTTGTGTTGATGTGCGAGGATCGCTGGTCGGAGCGGACCCAGTGGGCCGAAGGGCCTGTTTCTGCGCATTCTCCAAACTAAACTAAACTGTGAATCCACCGACAGTGGACCAGATCGGGGGGGGGGGGGGGGGGGGGGGTGGGGGAAACTGTTTATTATCTCTTCCTCCAACGGAGATGTGACTTCTCCGTCCGCACTGCGTCCTAACATTGTGGAGCTGGTGGCCCTTTTGTTAGGGACCGACTTCGGGAGCTCTAGCCGCAGGAGCCTCAATCGCCCCGATGCGGGAGCTTCGACCGTCCCGATCGCGGGAGCCTCGATCGCCCCCGTCGCGGGGGGACCTTTGACCACCCCGACAATGGATGTTTCGATCAGCCCCGCCCGCGGGACATTCGACCGCCCCGACTGTGGGAGCTTCAACCGCCCCGACCGCGGATGTTTCGATCGCCCCGTCCGCGGGACATTCGACCGCCCCGACCGTGGGAGCTTCAACCGCCCCGACCGCGGATGTTTCGATCGCCCCGCCCGCGGGACATTCGACAGCCCCGACCGTGGGAGCTTTGACCGCCCCGACAATGGATGTTTCGATCGCCCCGCCCGCGGGACAAAAAGAAGGAAGAAGGTAAACGTAATTCGCCTTCCATCGCAGCGAGGTAACTGAAAGCAAGATGGACACTGCCTGCGCCGGTGGGGGCTCGGAGGGATTGCCGTGAGAGCGGCGGTCTCGGCGTTTGTGGGAACGCCGCGCCACGGGAGCGTCCTGGAGTCTGGCGCGAGTGCGGACCGCTTTCTGTCTGTTCGGGCGGACAGGGCCTGCAGGGAGAGCAACAAGTGGCCGCTGCGACCGTGGTCACGTTACGTCACGGTGGCTGTGGGTCTCTGCTTTTGCCGTGCGTCTTGGGATTCTCACAGGCCACCGCGGTCGCTGCTGCTGCTGTGTGATCTTTATGTAATATTGTGTCTTGTTGCTTTCTTTTTGCTCTGACTGTACGGTAAATCAAATTTCACCGTACCTCAGGGAGCACGTGACAATAAAGGACCATTGAACCGTCGAAACCCACCTGGTCACAGGTAGAACGTGCAAACTCCCCACAGACAGCACCCCAGGTCAGGATGGAACCCGGGTCTCCGGCGCCGTGAGGCAGCAACTCGACCAGTGTGCTGCCCTTTGTTCTTTTGCCTTTCAACTATCCAGACCTTTATATTACTTATTCAGAGAGCTGTATGTTCGTATTAGCATTTCTGCTTACGAAGAATTAAGAAAATGAAAAATGTGCACGTTTTCAGAAATTATTAATTAGTGCCAATTTGGAGTCAAGGGGAGTGAGAGGATGCAGTGAAGGCAAGATTGCTGCTGCCCCTGACTACACCGATTTAATGCTGAGGAGCTCACAGCATGAACACTGCGGTTTTAATTGGTCCTTTGAGGAAAGCAGAAACATTCTTGCTCCATCAGTTAAATAGAAATAAAAATACACCAACAGCGGATTGCAGTTCCATGGGTTAATCAAAGTAACTCTACCTTCTCCCCTGACTCTCAGTCTGAAGAAGGGTCTCGACCTGAAACGTCACCCATTCCTTCTCTCCAGAGATGCTGCCTGACCCGCTGAGTTACTCCAGCACTTTGTGAAACGTCACCTATCCACGTTCTCCACAGATGCTGCCTGACCCGCTGAGTTACTCCAGCACTCTGTGAAACGTCAACTATCCGTGTCCTCCAGAGATGCTGCCTGACCCGCTGAGTTACTCCAGCACTCAGTGTCTATCTTTGGTCAAGGTACACCATGGATTTGGCCAATCTGAGGAGACGCCGAGAGGTATTAGTTACCACATGTCCCCCTCCTGTGCCAGATGGTGTAACTATGTTCTTGGAATAGTTGCCACTGCCCGGTCCATCACAGCTACTGACCTCCCCACCATCAAAGGGGAACTATTGAAAGCTCTGCTTCATCAAGGGCTCACACCACCCTGGCCACGCTCTCATTTCACTGCTACCATTGAGAAGGTGACACAGGACACTGAAAACCGTAACCTCCAGGTTCAAGAAACAACCTCCAAATAAGCTCTGAACTGCATAGACTTGGGGGCGATGGTTTTGTCTTTTTGCACAGTTACTGTTTGTTTTATATGTGTATGTATGTGTGTGTGTGTATATATCTATATACATACATCTATATACATATATCAATATAGAATATCTGAAGGGTCTCGACCCGAAACGTCGCCCATTCCTTCTCTCCAGAGATGCTGCCTGACCCGCTGAGTTACTCCAGCTTTTTGTGTCTACCTTCTGTATAGAATACATACATATATATATACACACATATGTGTTTATGTGTAGGTGTGTATGTATTAGTATGTATGTTTACGTGCATGTGCGTATGTGTAAGTATGTATGTGTATGAGTGTATGCATACATGTGGTGTAAGAAAATAACTGCAGATGCTGGTGCAAATCGAAGGTATTTATTCACAAAATGCTGGAGTAACTCAGCGGGTCAGGCAGCATCTCAGGAGAGAAGGAATGGGTGATGTTTCGGGTCCAGACCCTTCTTCAAACTGATGTCAGGGGGGCGGGACAAAGGAAGGATATAGGTGGAGATCTGGGAAGGGGGAGGGGAAGAGAGGGACAGAGGAACTATCTAAAGTTGGAGAAGTCGATGTTCATACCACTGGGCTGCAAGCTGCCCAGGCGAAATATGAGGTGTTGTTCCTCCAATTTCCGGTGGGCCTCACTATGGCACTGGAGGAGGCCCATGACAGAAAGGTCAGACTGGGAATGGGAGGGGGAGTTGAAGTGCTCGGCCACCGGGAGATCAGATTGGTTAATGCGGACTGAGCGCAGGTGTTGAGCGAAGCGATCGCCGAGCCTGCGTTTGGTTTCGCTATGCATACATGTGTATACATGTGTGTATGTATACATGTTTATGTATATGTCTGAATGTATGTCCATATACACACACACACTTAACTTTTGTTTCTGGTTTATCATATTGTTTCCAGTATACTATGTTCACATCTTCTGCCGTCCTGCAGCAAGTGAGAATGTCGTTGTTCTGTGTGGGACACACTTGACAATAAAACTCTTGCCTCTTGAAGAACAACCATCAGAACCTTGGACATTGCACAACATGAACCCCAACTATGGCATTCTATTCACAGTATTCGGTTGCACTGAGGACTCTTTACTTTGCATCAGTATTGTGGTTATTAAATTATCGAACTTTTGTTTGTAATGAATCATCTGCGTGAATTGTGTTAATAGTCGTGCTATGTTGCTGCAGTGAGAATTTCATTGTACTATTGTCAGCATATGTGAGAATTAAACACTCTTGACTCTCGAAAAAGTGGTAGCAACATATTTTCTTCAGAAAAAAACAATTGCAAATTAATTAAGGCAATGTCTTTGACACGAATATTTTGCAGGATGTGCTGAGAAAAAACGTGAGTTGCCGCGTCAAATACACATTCTACCACAAATTATTGATTCTATTGGTTTAGTTTTGGGTTTACAAAGGCCGGAGATTAAAAGACAGAAGGTGTGAGCTAAGGATAGAAGAGATATGAATTGTGAAGCCGGAGGAAGTGAAAAGGTTCATGAGTTCATAGTTTACAGGAGTAGAATTATGGCATTCACCCCATCAAGGCTGCTCCACCATTCAATCATGGCTGATCTATCTTCCTCTCTCATCCCCATTCTCCTGCCTTCTCCTCATAACCCCCGACACCCGCACTAATCAAGAATCTATCAATCTCCGCCTTAAATATATCCACTGTCTTGGCCTCCACATAGGGGTTGCCAACTATCTCACTCCCAAATATGGGACAAGGTGACGTCACCACCCCGCGCCCCACGTAACCTCACCCAACCAGCGGCCACGTGCGCCCGCTCCACCAATGGCGGCCGCCAGGGCCGGGAGGCGGGTTGCTACGCATCCTCCATTAGGCGGTACCTACACTGACTGGACCTACAGTGTCCGGACTTAAACTTCCGGACCTACAGCTTCTCCGGGCCAACAGCATCCGGGCCTACAGTGTCTGGGCCTACAATGTCCGGGTCTACAATGTCTGGGCCTACAGCGTTGCCGGGCCTACAGCGTGTCCAGGCCTACAGCGTGTCCAGACCTACAGCGTCCCCGGGCCTACAGTGTCCGGGCCTACAGCGTCCACGGGCCTACAATGTCTGGGCCTACAGTGTCTGGGCCTACAGCATTGCCGGGCCTACAGCGTGTCCAGGCCTACAGCGTCCCCGGGCCTACAGTGTCCGGGCCTACAGCGTCCCCGGGCCTACAATGGCCGGATCTACAGTGTCCGGGCCTACAGCGTCCACGGGCCTACAATGTCTGAGCCTACAGTGTCTGGGCCTACAGCGTTGCCGGGCCTACAGTGTCCGGGCCTACAGCGTCCCCGGGCCTACAGTGTCCGGGCCTACAGCGTTCACGGGCCTACAGTGTCTGGGCCTACAATGTCTGGGCCTACAGTGTCTGGGCCTACAGCATGTCCGGGCCTACAGCGTGTCCGGGCCTACAGTGTCCCCAGGCCTACAGCATCCCCGGGCCTACAGCGTCCAGATCTAATATGGGACAAGGGCGGTCCCGTACGGGACAAACCTATTTAGCCCAAAATACGGGATGTCCCGGCTAATACGGGACAGTTGGCAACTCTACCACCACAGCCTTCTGTGGCAAAGAATTCCACAGATTCACCACCCTCTGACTAAAATAATTCCTCCTCATCTCCTTTCAAAAGTGTGTCCTTTAATTCTGAGGCTGTGCCCTCTGGTCCTAGACTCTCCCACAGCCTTCCGTTCTTGATTATATGAAATCATCATCATTGGTCCAAAAACGCTCACCAAATCCACCCAAAACGTCATCCTCAATATTGATGGTCTCCCAGTATCCACCTCCCCTCACATCCGGAATCTTGGAATCATCTTTGATCAAACCCTCTCCTTCGACAAACACATCACCAAGACAGCCTTCTTCCACCTCAAAAACATTGCCCGTCTCCGTCCATCCCTCTCCTCCACAGCTGCAGAAACCCTCATCCACGCCTTCATCACCTCCCGTCTGGACTACTGCAACAGCCTCCTCTATGGCTCACCCTCAAAAATCATCAGTAAACTTCAATACATTCAAAACTCCGCTGCCCGTCTACTCACCCACTCCCCGATCCGTGACCATATCACCCCCGTCCTTTACAAACTCCACTGGCTCCCCATCCCCCAGAGAATCCAGTACAAAATCCTCCTCATGACCTACAAAGCCCTCCATAACCTGGCTCCATCCTACCTGACTGACCTCCTCCACAGGCACACTCCCACCTGCACCCTCCGCTCTGCCGCTGCCAATCTCCTATCCCCCCCCATCCGGACCAAACTCAGATCCTGGGGGGACAGGGCTTTCTCCATCGCTGCTCCCACACTATGGAACTCACTGCCCCAAACCATCAGAGACTCCTCCTCACTCACCACATTCAAAACATCACTGAAGTGTCACCTGTTCAGCACTGCCTTCAACCACTGAAGGTCACCTCACCTTCTGTCTCCTTTCTCTGTTCGTTTACTTATTTATCTATTTATTCACTTCCCTATGTTCTAGAAATCCCTGTAAAGCGTCTTTGAGTGTTTGAAAAGCGCGATATAAATGTAATGCATTATTATTATTATTATATTGGCTGCTTTCCCGAAGCAACGTGAAGTGTAGATGGAGTTAATGTTGGGGAGTCCAGTCTGTTGGATGGACTTCCACCACATCTTACATTCTGAGATATTTTGAATTTCTTCAACTGAAACTGAGATTATGAATGCATGAGAAATATTTCAGCAGCTGTTGATTTGTGAATAAATTTGTGTACTTGAAACAAAATATTTCTCAATGCTTGAAAGGTTTATGAGATGGGAAATACAGCAAACTCCTCGGATACCATTCCCCGAAGAAGATGTGGCTGCTTCCCATATTCCGAGACCATTGCTCACACCGACATTCATGATGAGATCCAGCCATTGCCTTTGATCAGCTGAGCAACAAGGAATGTGAAGATCAAACTCTCAGGCACGGTAGAAACCTTGTGATCTACTGGGCAACAATAAGCTCTGTCCTTCAAATTGGTTCTGAGACTTGGATGACATGGGCGGTCATGGTGGCGTGGCGGTAGAGTTGCCGCCTTACAGCGAATGCAGCGCCGGAGACCCGGGTTCCATCCCGACTACGGGCGCTGTCTGTACAGAGTTTGTACGTTCTCCCCGTAACCTGCGTGGGTTTTCTCCGAGATCTTCGGTTTCCTCCCACACTCCAAAGACGTGCAGGTTTGTAGGTTAATTGGCTTGGTAAATGTAAAAATTGTCCCTGGTGTGTGTAGGATGGTGTCAATGTGCGGGGATCGTTGGTCGGCGCGGACCCGGTGGGCCGAAGGGCCTGTTTCCGCGCTGTATCTCTAAACTAAACTAAACTAAACTACATGGACTAGGCATCTCAAAGCACTGGGAAAATAATGCCTTGAGACGTTAGAGATACAGCTTGGCCCACCGAGACCGCTCACACCTCCGATCGCCCCGTAACTATCCTACACACACTAGGGACACTGTACATTTTCACCAAAGCGAAATTAACCTACAAACCTGCACGTCTTTGGAGAGTGGGAGGAAACCGGAGCACCCGGAAAAGGCCCACGCGGTCGCAGGTAGAATGTACCAACTCCGTGCAGACAGCACCCGTGGTCAGGATCGAACCCGGTTCTCTGGCTGCACTGTGATGCAGTAACTCTACCCCTGCCCCACCAAGTTAAGTAACAAAGGGATCGTTTTATGTAATGCAGAAAAGAATCACATGGCAGGATTAATGAGGGGCATACTTGATGAATCAGACGTATACAAGATAGGATTGAATGACTTAGATGAAGGGATTAATAGTAACATTAGCAAATTTGCAGATGACAAAGCTAGGTGGCAGTGTGAACTGTATGGAAGATGCTATGAGGATGCAGGGTGACTTGGACAGGTTGTGTGAGTGGGCGGATGCATGGCAGATGCAGTTTAATGTGGATAAATGTGAGGTTATCCACTTTGGTGGCAAGAACAGGAAGGCAGAGTATTATCTGAATGGTGTCAAGTTAGGAAAAAGGGAAGTGCAACGTGATCTGGGTGTCCTAGTGCATCAGTCACTGAAAGGAAGCATGCAGGTACAGCAGGCAGTGAAGAGGTCCTTCTGCAGTTGTACAGGGCTCTAGTGAGACCGCACCTGGAGTACTGTGTGCAGTTTTGGTCTCCAAATTTGAGGAAGGACATTCTTGCTATTGAGGGTGTGCAGCGTAGGTTTACTAGGTTAATTCCCGGAATGGCGGGACTGTCATATGTAGAAAGACTGGAGCGACTAGGCTTGTATACACTGGTATTTTGAAGGATGAGAGGGGTCTTATTGAAACATATAAGATTATTAAGGGATTGGACACGTTAGAGGCAGGAAACATGTTCCCAATGTTGGGGGAGTCCAGAACCAAGGGCCACAGTTTAAGAATAAGTGGTAGGCCATTTAGAACGGAGATGAGGAAAAACTTTTTCAGTCAGAGAGTTGTGAATCTGTGGAATTCTCTGCCTCAGAAGGCAGTGGAGGCCAATTCTCTGAATGCATTCGAGAGAGAGCTGGATAGAGCTCTTAAGGATAGCGGAGTCAGGTGGTATGGGGAGAAGGCAGGAACGGGGTACTGATTGAGAATGATCAGCCATGATCACATTGAATGGCGGTGCTGGCTCGAAGGGCCGAATGGCCATACTCCTGCATCTATTGTCTATTGTCTACGAATAAGGGGTAGGCCATTTACAACGGAGATGAGGAAAAACCTTTACACTCAGAGAGGTTTTTATTTCTTCTTCTGCTGTCTCTGTTTGTTGTCGTTCGCCTGACTGGGGTCAGTTGACAAGATTCACCACGAGGAGCTCGACAACATCAGCCCATCTCACTCCTCTGTGTCCCGTACAAGCTCCTCGAACGGCTTCTCCTGCCCCGGCTCGATCCAATCGCTGCCCCTCAACTACCCGCTGAACAAGCCGGACTTCGGCGTGGACGCTGCACCACCCACCAAATAGTCAAGCTGGCCAACGACATCGAAGACAGTTTCGAAAAGGCGGGAATCACACTGATGGACCTCACCGCCGCCTATGATACTGTGTGGCACAAGGGCCTGATCTTGAAGCTCCACCAAACCATTCCTGACCGTCATTTAGTGCGGTTCCTTGCCAACGTCCTTGCCAACCGCAGCTTTGTACTCAAGACCAGTGATGGACAATCTAGCCGACTGCGACGCCTAAGAAACGGACTCCCCCAAGGCTCGCTACTGGCCCCCATGCTCTTCAATCTCTACATCAGCGATCTGCCACGCACGACCTCGCGCCAGTATGGATACGCAGATGACTTGGCCCTACTGCACTCGGACAGGAGCTGGTCAAATGTTGAGGATGTGCTCTCGGCGGATCTGGAACTTGTCGCGGGATACCTGAAGACCTGGAGACTAAAACTGAGTGTGGCAAAAAGCACCACAACGGCCTTTCACCTGAACAACAAGGAAGCTCAACGCCAGCTAACCGTCACCCTCAATGGGTCACCCCTACCCTACAACCCATTTCCTACATACCTCGGGGTGAAACTAGATCGGCAGCTGACCTACAAGCAACACCTTGAAGCTCTCCGTGCTAAAGTCTCGGCACAGAACAACCTCCTGCGTTGCTTGGCCGGATCGTCATGGGGCGCCAGGACATCTACTCTTGGAACCAGTGCTCTTGCACTCGTGTACCACGCCACTGAGTACGCCGCCCCAGCATGGTGCCGCAGCGCTCATACCAGCAAGCTAGACGCCACCCTCAACGACACCATGTGGATCATCACCGGCTGCCTACGCCCTACTCCCACGGATCCCCTGCCGGTGCTCGCAGGTATCGCACCCGCCAAGCTTCGCAGAGAGTTCTTCACTCATAGGCTGCTGTGCAAGGCCCCATCGGACGCCACACATCCTTTGCACCTCCTCGCCCAGGATTCACAGCAACTGGGACCTCAACGCCTGTCGTCTCGTCGCCCTTTCTCCCGTCACGCAGCGACCCTCTGTGGCTCCGGTTTCAACATACTAGGAGCATGGAGAACCAGCTGGGAACAAACATCGCCACCTCCTCAATTCCCCGTTGCACCGAACACCACAGCCCCACCCGGCTCGGACATGCCCCGCAAAGAGTGGGTCGCCCTGAACCGGCTCCGCAAAGGGGTCGGCCGGTTCAACGCCAACATGCATCGTTGGGGGTTGTGTCTATCAGCAGCCTGCGTTTGTGGAGCAGACCAGCAAACAGCGCAGCACGGCATGTCCGAACGCACTGTCCTCCGTCCCCCTGGTGGAGGGGTAGACCTCACGGCCCTCGACAACAGCACATTGCACTGGCTACAGCGCCTGGAGGGCGTTACATGACCTCTGCTGCCTCAAACGCAAGAAGAAGACTCAGAGAGTTGTGAATCTGTAAAATTCTCTGCCTCAGAAGGCAGTGGAGGCCAATTCCCTGGATGCTTTCAAGAGAGAGCTAGATAGAGCTCTTAAAGGTAGCGGAGTCAGGGGGTATGGGGAGAAGGCAGGAACGGGATACTGATTGTGGATGATCAGGCATAGAAACATAGAAAATAGGTGCAGGAGTAGGCCATTCGGCCATTCGAGCCTGCACCGCCATTCAATATGATCATGGCTGATCATCCAACACAGTAACCTGTACCTGCCTTCTCTCCATACCCCCTGATCCCTTTAGCCACATCTAACTCCCTCTTAAATATAGCCAATGAACTGGCCTCAACTACCTATGGCAGAGAATTCCACAGACTCACCACTCTCTGTGTGAAGAATTTTTTTCTCACCTTGGTCTTCCCCCTTATCCTTAAGCTGTGACCCCCGGTTCTGGACTTCCCCAACATCGGGAACAATCTTCCCGCATCTAGCCTGTCCAACCCCTTAAGAATTTGATATGTTTCTATAAGATCCCCCCTCAGTCTTCTAAATTCCAGCGAGTCTATCCAGTCTTTCTTCATATGAAAGTCCTGCCATCCCAGGGATCAATCTGGTGAACCTTCTCTGTACTCCCTCTAAGGCTAGAATGTCTTTCCTCAGGCATGATCACATTGAATGGCGGTGCTGGCTCAAAGGGCCGAATGGCCTCCTCCTGCACCTAATGTCTATCGACAGCTTTACCGAGTCAGATAGCACTAATCAGAGTGCTGCAACTCAGTGCTGCTAATCCCGCAAGTGTGAGAGGAAACCGGAACACCTGGAGAAAACCCACGCAGGTCTCGGCGAGAAAGTACACACACTCCGTACAGACAGCGCCCGTGGTCAGGATCGAACCCGGGACTCTGGCAAGCGGCAGCAGTTTGCACAGAAGCAGCGTGAATATCTGGCTAATATCTCACCTTCAAGCAACAGCACAACAAAAGGATGATTCTGGAACGTCACTGGGTGTAAATTGGCAGGTTTACTTTGAAACAAAACTACATGATTTCGAACACATTTAGCCTTGTGGAGTCATAACATTCAGAAGGATGAATCGTTAGCCAACTCCATCTTCTCAATGAAAAGGCAAATCACAATGAAAAGAAAAGACACTGCAAAGACGTGCAGGTATGTAGGTTAATTGACTGGGCAAATGTAAAAATTGTCCCTAGTGTGTGTAGGATAGTGTTAATGTGCGGGGATCGCTGGGCGGCGCGGACCCGGTGGGCCGAAGGGCCTGTTTCCGCCCTGTAAGTCTAAATCTAAATCTAAATCTAAATCAGCTTTTGATCTCCAGACCTGGAGAACGTGTGTATTTTCAACGCCTCTCGTGTGGTTATGCGTTTTAAAACAATTAAAAACGGAACAAATTAAGAATTATTTCCAAGGCTTCAAATTCATTGTTATTCCTGCCATGAATCGGATTTGAACACTGTGGCTTAGACAAAGTTAATAACATAATTTAGTAATAAATTGCCAATAGTCGCATCTTTCTGTCTCGATGCACACCACAGCCTATCACACTGCCACCACACACTGACATGTATTTTTTGATACAACGCGGTGAGTGAGAGTGGCGGAGATATTGATGTCCACTGGGCTGAATCAAAAAGATTGGAAATCCATCAATACTTAAATGTGCGCCTCAGAAATGGATTTAGTGGTGCCTGTTGATGATTACCGCCACAAAAGGCGACTTGAGTTCTGGGCATCACTTTTCACAAGTTCAATAGACAATAGACAATAGACAATAGGTGCAGGAGGAGGCCATTCGGCCCTTCGAGCCAGCACCACCATTCAATGTGATCATGGCTGATCATTCTCAATCAGTACCCCGTTCCTGCCTTCTCCCCATACCCCCTGACTCCGCTATCCTTAAGAGCTCTATCTAGCTCTCAAGATTCAAGATTCAAGATTCAAGATAGCTTTATTTGTCATCCAAATTGGACGAAATTCAGTCACCCACAGTCCAACAACAAAAGCACTAAATAGGCATTAAAATTACACAACCCCAAAAACACACAAAAAAAGAAACATCCATCAAAGAAACATCCATCTCTCTTGAATGCATTCCAGCATCTGCACTTCCCTGTGTCTCCTGACTTTGAGAGCTAGTTTGCCCCATCTTTACATTTAACTTTAGAGATGCAGCGCGGAAACAGGCCATTCGGCCCACCAGATCCGTGCCGACTAGCGATCACCCCGCACACTAGCACTATCTTACACACTCGGGGCAATTTACAATTTTACCAAAACCAATCTGCCTACAAACCTGTACAACTTTGGAATGTGGGAGTAAACCGGAGCACCCGGAGAAAACCCACACGGTCACACACCACTGTGGTATCTGCCTCCAACAGGCCTCCACCACCATTGATCTGCAATTCTCCTTTAAACTTTGCCCCTCTCACCTCAACGCTATGCCTTCTAGTCCTTGACATTAGGTCCAGCACCAGAGACCCCGGTTCATAAGGTCAGAAGTGATCGGAGCAGAATTAGGCCATTCGGCCCTTCATGTCTACTCCACCATTCAATCATGGCTGATCTATCTCTCCCTCCTATCCCCATTCCCCTGCCTTCTCCCCGTAACCCCTGACACCCGCACTGATCAAGAATCTATCTATCGCTGCCTTAAAAATATTAATTTTAGTCGATTAATATCCATTAATAATCGATCGTGACTGCAGGTGCTGTCTGTGTGGAGTTTGCATATTCTTCCTGTGACCGGGTGGGTTTCCTCCGGGTGCTCCGGTTTCCTCCCACATCCCAAAGACGTGCGGGTTTGTAGGTTAATTGTCTTCTGCAAATTGCCCCTAGAGTGTGGGATAGAGCTAGTGGGCGGGGGTCGCTGGTTGGCATGGACTCGGTGGGCCGAAGGGCCTGTTTCCAAACTGTATCTCTAAAACTACTGGGTACGGACGAACAGCAAGAACAGTGGCTTAAACCCAGTGCTCCTGCTTTTCAAAATGTGTGCATGTCTTTTTAATCTGCACACCGCTTACTCTCCGGCTTCTGTTTAATCCTGGTCCGGTTCAGCTTGCTGCCATCTCCATGGAGATGGTCAAAGCATCAACGCACCAGGTGACATCGAGTTTTATTCCCCTTCAGCTACAATTGGAAAAACCTTCAACCTGGCAGAACTCATCCTTCCCAGGAGAAAGCAGTAGCTGAACATCTGCTGTTCTACAAACCTAAAGCTCAGGGGTCTGGTTGAAGAGTTGCACACGATCACAAATTCAACTGCATTACCCGAACACGTCTGTTGTAGATAGACACAGAGTGCTGGAGTAACTCAGCGGGTCAGGCAGCGTCTCTGGAGAACATGGATAGGTGACGTTTCACAGAGTGCTGGAGTAACTCAGCGGGTCAGGCAGCGTCTCTGGAGAACATGGATAGGTGACGTTTCACAGAGTGCTGGAGTAACTCAGCGGGTCAGGCAGCATCTGTGGAGAACATGGATAGGTGGTGACGTTTAACAGAGTGCTGGAGTAACTCAGCGGGTCAGGCAGCATCTCTGGAGAACATGGATAGGTGACGTTTCACAGAGTGCTGGAGTAACTCAGCGGGTCAGGCAGCATCTGAGGAGAACATGGATAGGTGACGTTTCACAGAGTGCTGGAGTAACTCAGCGGAACGGGCAACATCTCTGGAGAAAAGGAATAGGTGACGTTTCGGGTCGCGACCCTTCTTCGGACTCGACGCAGATAAACAGTTGTCCAATACTGTGTAGGTTAGGGTTGGGTCAAGGGACGTTGACACAGGCTCATCATTAATCCAATTATTCTCACTGCCTTGTGAACAAACTAGAGTCCCTGGAGTTGCAATCTCTGTGTGTGAGATGATCAGCCAAGCTTTCTCTCCCCAAACAATAAATAACATTACGATCATTCAAAATGTTGGGTGGCACAGTGGCGCAGCGGTAGAGTTTCCCGAGACACGGGTTCGATCCTGACTACAGGGACTAGGGAGTCAGGGGAAGGGGAAATGAGAGATATAGACAGTGAGAGATGTAGCGAGATATTGAACAAATGAATGAAAGATATTCAAAAAAAAGTCACGACGATCAAGGAGAGGTGGGGCCCACAATGGTCCATTATCGATAGTTTCGTTTTGTTTAGAGATGCAGTGTGGAAACAATCCGTGGTCAGGATCGAACCCGGGTCTGTGTCAAACATCACAGCTGCCCTCACCAATCTATCGCCTTACAGAACCAGAGACCCGGGTTCCATCCCGACTACGGGCACTGTCTGTACGGAGTTTGTACGTTCTCCCCGGGACCTGGGTGAGTTTTCTCCGGGTGCTCCGGTTTCCTCCCACATTCCAAAGACGTGCAGGTCTGTAGGTTAATTGGCTTCGGTAAAATTGTAAATGGTCCCCGGTGTGTGTGGTATAGTTCAAGTGTACGGGGTGATCTTGAGTCTAGAGTCGTGGAGTTGGACAGTGGTATGGTGATTTTATACACATCTAATTTATTTTGTCTCACATCTGCTATTTTTTCATCTCTGGCCTTTGTCCAACCACCTGGCTGTCAAAGACCCCCCCTGGCCTGTCTCCACCTATTACCTGCCACGCTTTGTCCTGCCCCCTCCTCTCTCCCTGCTTTCTTCCCCCCGACCCCTGCAATCAGTCTTTGGAATGTGGAAGGAAACCGGAGCACCCGGAGAAAACGCAGGTAACCACAGGGAGAACGTACAAACTCCGTACAGACAGCACCCGTAGTCAGGATCGAACCCTGGTCTCTGCCGCTGTAAGGCAGCAACTCTACCGCTGTGCCACCTGGTAATAATAAACCTCAAGTGAATAAGCTAGATGCAGGAAAAATGTTCCCAATGTTGGGTGGAGTCCAGAACCAGGGGGGCCACACAGTCTAAGAATAAAGGGGAGGCCATTTAAAACTGAGATGAGAGAAAAACTTTTTCACCGAGAGAGTTGAAAATTTGTGGGATTCTCTGCCACAGAGGGCAGTGGAGGCCAATTCACTGGATGAATTTAAAAGAGAGTTAGATAGAGCTCTAGGGGCTAGCAGAATCAAGGGATATGGGGAGAAGGCAGGCACGGGTTACTGATTGTGGATGGCCAGCCATGATCACAATGAATGGCGGTGCGTACAGGCTCGAAGGGCCGAATGGCCTCCTCCCGCAACCATTTCCTGTGTTTCTATGTTTCTGAGAAGGGTCCCGACCCGAAATGCCACCTCTCAATTTTCTCCAGAGATGCTGCCTGACCAGCTGAGTTAATCCAACACTTTGTGTCCTTTTATATAAAGCAGCATCTGTGGTTCCTTGCTTCTACTCTGGGACATTACCCCTCAACCTCCTACATTCCAGCTATAAAAAGCCTCAGCCTCTCAAGCCCTAGAGCTCTGGGAACATCTGAGTGAACCTTCACAGCACTCTCCCCAGCCTCGTAACATCCTTCCTACCACAGGGATGAGTTTCAGGCATTCTAAAGTGCAGATCAGAGAACTTTGTTCATAACAAATCAGAAATGTGGTTATGCTTTACTCGATTATGTGATTTCTATAATCTGACACTCCCACAAGGTAAATGTTACTTGAAACTTGTTTCTACTTGTGCACTGGTGCCCGAGTGAACAGAATCTGCCGCAGGTCTTTGCTTCTGACGGCATACACAGATTAGCAACAATTTATCTTTCCAAACAGAGACTCAGCTTCCCAAATTGTCCCTGAAGAAATATAACGCGCTAGCTTCAATCCCCAATTCCTAACATTTATAATTAGCAGTGCAGAACTGATGGTGGGGGCAGGGGTAGGGTTGCCAACTTCCTCACTCCCAAATACGGGACAAGGTGACGTCACCGCCCCCGCGGCCCCACGTGACCTCACCCAGCCAGCGGCCACGTGGTCCCGCTCCACCAATGGCGGCCGCCCAGGCCGGGAGGCGGGTTGCAACGCAACCTCCGTCAGGCGGCGTCCGGGCCTACACTGTCCGGGACAACAGCAGCCCCCGGGCTACAGTGTCCCCGCCTACAGTGTCAGGGCCTACACTGTCCTGGCCTACAGTGTCCGGGCCTACAGTGTCCGGGCCTACAGTGTCCGGGCCTACAGTGCGCGGGCCTACACTGTCCAGGCCTACAGTGTCAGGGCCTACAGTGTCCCCGCCTACAGTGTCCGGGCCTACAGTGTCCCCGCCGACAGTGTCCGGGCCTAGTGTCCGGGCCTACAGTGTCCGGGCCTACAGTGTCCCCGCCGACAGTGTCCCCGCCTACAGTGTCCGGGCCTAGTTTTCGGGCCTACAATGTCCGGGCCTACAGTGTCCGGGCCTACAGTGTCCGGGCCTACAGTGTCCCCGCCGACAGTGTCCGGGCCTAGTGTCCGGGCCTACAGTGTCCGGGCCTACAGTGTCCCCGCCGACAGTGTCCGGGCCTAGTGTCCGGGCCTACAGTGTCCGGGCCTACAGTGTCCCCGCCGACAGTGTCCGGGCCTAGTGTCCGGGCCTACAGTGTCCGGGCCTACAGCGCCATCCGGGCCTAATACGGGACAAGGGCGGTCCCGTACGGCACCAAGCAATTCGGCCCAAAATACGGGATGTCCCGGCTAATACGGGACAGTTGGCAACCCTAGGCAGGGGGCAAGTCGATGTATTTCTCAGCACTGCAACTGACTAGTTTTTCTACTAAAAACCCAGGATTTTCATTTAGTTCAGTCTAGTTAAATGAATGATAAGTTATTATCACATGTGGCACGTCACAGTGAAATTCTCTGTTTTGTGTACCAGACACAAGGTATGTAAAGAGTCGCCACATAAAGGACGCCGACAAAGGTACAAAAAGTGTTCAATGTGGTTCCCAATGGTCCCTCTGCATTCTCAGCGCTCCCCCCCCCCCCCCCCCACACACACCGGCTCCCTCTTTGTTCAGAGAAACCATGGGGAAAACAGGCCCTTCGGCCCACCGAGTCCATGCCGACCTGACCAGCGATCACCCACAGGCATTTAGGGACAATTTACGGAAGCCAATTTAACCTACAAACCCGCACGTCTTTGGAGTGTGGGAGGAAACCGGAGCACCCGGCGAAAACCGAGGCGGTCACGGGGAGAGCGTGCAAACTCCGTACAGACAGCGCCCGTGGTCGGAATCGAACCCGGGTCTCCGGCGCTGTAAGGCAGCAACTCTAGGTTCTATGTTAAACACTCAAAACGTCTGAAAATCTTTGCTCCACACTATTTAAAATGAATGGGTTAACACGCCTGCTGAGACAGTCGGCTACAGATGATTGTGCCTGGTCTGATGTCAGCCTGTAATTCAGGTGAAGATGACACCGTGAAGCCTCACTGCATCTCCTTAAGAGACCGCGCTGTAACCGAAATGGGACGTTCCTCCGAATCGAAGTGTCAACCAAATTGCTCTTGCTAAAAACTGTGTATCGTTTAACTTGGCGGAGATTAGAAAGCTGCACATCTGTGCTCAAAATCAGCCAAGACATTCGCAGTGACGCAGGGCAACTTAAATGCCCAGACACGACCAATGCTTTGTTACCATTGGCATTGGGTATTTTTTAAAGTGGGAATTTTAACCTTGGATAGGTTAGGTGAGTGGGCAAATGCATGACAGATGCAGTATAATGTGGATAAATGTGAGGTTATCCACTTTGGTGGCAAGAACAGGAAAGCAGACTATTACCTGAATGGTGGCCGATTAGGAGAAGGGGAGATGCAACGTGACCTGGGTGTCTTGGTACACCAGTCATTGAAAGTAGGCATGCAGGTGCAGCCGGCAGTGAAGAAAGCGAATGGTATGTTGGCATTCATAGCAAGGGGATTTGAGTATAGGAGCAGGGAGGTTCTGCTGCAGTTGTACAGGGCATTGGTGAGACCACACCTGGAGTATTGCGTACAGCTTTGGTCTCCTAATCTGAGGAAAGACATTCATGCCATAGAGGGAGTACAGAGAAGGTTCACCAGATTGATTCCTGGGATGGCAGGACTTTCATATGAAGAAAGACTGGATAGACTCGGCTTGTACTCGCTGGAATTTAGAAGATTGGGGGGAGATCTTATAGAAACGTACAAAATTCTTAAAGGGTTGGACAGGCTAGATGCAGGAAGATTGTTCCCGATGTTGGGGAAGTCCAGAACAAGGGGTCACAGTTTAAGGATAAGGGGGAAGTCTTTTAGGACCGAGATGAGAAAGTTTCTTTTCATACAGAGAGTGGTGAATCTGTGGAATTCTCTGCCACAGAAGGTAGTTGAGGCCAGTTCATTGGCTATATTTAAGAGGGAGTTAGATGTGGCCCTTGTGGCTAAAGGGATCAGGTGGT
Organism: Rhinoraja longicauda; assembly: GCF_053455715.1. Lineage (NCBI taxonomy): Eukaryota > Metazoa > Chordata > Chondrichthyes > Rajiformes > Arhynchobatidae > Rhinoraja > Rhinoraja longicauda. The sequence continues at coordinate 2,947,178 of NC_135966.1, read as the reverse complement.
ATGGAGAGAAGGCAGGTACTGGATACTGAGTTGGATGATCAGCCATGATCATATTGAATGGCGGTGCAGGCTCGAAGGGCCGAATGGCCTACTCCTGCACCTATTTTCTATGTTTCTAATTGACAGGGTCTTCATGTAAAATGTCTTGATGTTTCCTCTTGAAGGTAAAAGGAACAGCTGATTTTTCGGCTCGAGTCAGTCAATCTGAAGAAGGGTCGCGACCCGAAACGTCACCCATTCCTTCTCTCCAGAGATGCTGCCTGACCCGCCGAGTTACTCCAGCATTTTGTGTCTATCTTCGGTGTAAACCAGCATCTGCAGTTCCTTCCTACACATGATGCCGAGATAAACTGATCTCGGCACGATCCATATCCCTCCGTTCCCTGCATTATTTCAATACGGTGGTCAAGATGTTTGATTTACGTTCATAAGTTCACAAGTTATCGGAGCAGAATTAGGCCACTCGGCCCATCGAGTCTACTCCGCCATTCAAATCATGGCTGTTCTATCTCTCCCTCTCAACTCCATTCTCCTGCCTTCTCTCCGTAACCCCCGACAATGGTTTGAAGCACCCAGACTAATATTTCTCGTTTCATGGCCTTGGAATATTTGTCATCTCTTTCCTCTGACTGCTTTTTCTGGAGAACAGGTATTACAGTGATGAACTAAATAGAAGTTGTGTCTATCTAACATCCTCTTAAACGCCACTATCCTATGTGGCTCCATCACCCCTGGCAGTATGTTCCAGGCACTCAATACCTCAGAAGGCAGTGGAGGCCAATTCTCTAGATGCTTTCAAGAGAGAGCTAGATAGAGCTCTTAATCAGGGGGTATGGGGAGAAGGCAGGAATGGGGTACTGATTGTGAATGATCAGCCATGATCACATTGAATGGCGGTGCTGGCTCGAAGGGCCGAATGGCCTCCTCCTGCACCTATTGTCTATTGTCTTTTGTCTGTAATACTTTGTGTAAAAATACTTGCCCCCACATCCCCTCTCACTAGTCTGACTGTCCCCTTGATTACATTGTTATCTTTGTAAGCTTCATTGTCACCTTCCCCAGCTAACAATGATCTTTTCTACCTTTTCTTTGAACCACATCCCCTTTGATGTTTCATTCTCACACCTTGCATTCTTCATCTCTGTGTCTCCCTCTCCCCTGACTCTCAGACGGAAGAAGGGTCTCGAACCAAAACCTCACCCATCCCTTCTCTACAGAGACGCTGCCTGACCTGCTGAGTTACTCCAGCATTTTGTGTCTGTCCTCTAAACTTTCCCACCTCTCACCTTATAACTACGCCCTCTTGTGTTGGACATCTCCACCCTTGGAATGAGGTTCTGACTGTCAATATGGGGAAAAGAAAGTTTATTTCCTTCGGTATCAATTTTTTCTCCACTGTATATCAAGTAGGGTTGCCAACTTCCTCACTCCCAAATAAAGGACAAAGTGTGACATCACCGCCCCGCGCCCCACATGACCCCACCCAGCCAGCGGCCATGTGCTCCCGCTCCACCAATGGTTGCTATGCAACCCGCCTCCCGGCCCGGGCGGCCGCCATCGGTGGAGCGGGAGCACGTGGCCGCTGGCTGGGTGAGGTCACGTGGGGCGCGGGGAGGTGATGTCACACTTTGTCCCTTATTTGGGAGTGAGGAAGTTGGCAACCCTACTAATACGGGACAAGGGCAGTCCCGTACGGGACAAACTAATTTAACCCAAAATACGGGATGTCCCGGCTAATACGGGACAGTTGGCAACCCTAAGGATATTCTTGCTATGGAAGGAAGGACATTCTTGCTATTGAGGAAGGATATTCTTGCTATTGAGGGCGTGCAGCGTAGGTTCACTAGGTTAATTCCCGGAATGGCGGGACTGTCATACGTTGAAAGACTGGAGCGACTAGGCTTGTATACACTGGAATTTAGAAGGATGAGAGGGGATTTTATCGAAACGTATAAGATTATTAAGGGGTTGGACATGTTAGAGGCAGGAAACATGTTCCCAATGTTGGGGGAGTCCAGAACAAGGGGCCACAGTTTAAAAATAAGGGGTAGGCCATTTAGAACTGAGATGAGGAAAAACGTTTTCAGTCAGAGAGTTGTGAATCTGTGGAATTCTCTGCCTTAGAAGGCAGTGGAGGCCAATTATCTGAATGCATTCAAGAGAGAGCTAGATAGAGCTCTTAAGGATAGCGGAGTCAGGGGGGTATGGGGAGAAGGCAGGAATGGGGTACTGATTGAGAATGATCAGCCATAATCACATTGAATGGCGGTGCTGGCTCGAAGGGCCAAATGGCCTCCTCCTGCACCTATTGTCTATTGTCTATAATATCAAGTGAAAATTCCAAATATAACTCAGTACAAGAGAACAAATAAACTTGACTCCATGCCAAATTCCAATTTTATTCAGCATGGAGCAAATTAGTTTTCTTTGTAACCCACGTACACAACTTATATTTTCAGTTCTTTGAACATGATTTGAGACGCACTGTCATTGTCAGAAGGTCTCGCAGCCTGCATCGCTAATCAAGGGGAATTTGTACGGGTTTGGAATTGCTGACCTGACACAAAAATTTGTACTTAGCGTATTACTTTAGTATCTGCCACGCTCCCCAGGAAAAGCAGTCAGCGGAATGAGATGCCAAATATTCCAAGGCCATGAAACTGTGAAATAGTAGTCTAGGTGCCTCAAACCGTCAACACAGACGGCTGTGGAGAACAAGTCATTGGGTAACCCCATTCTCCTGCCTTCCCCCCATAACCCCTGACTCCCAAACTAATCAATACAATACAATACAATACAATATATCTTTATTGTCATTGTACAGGGGTACAACGAGATTGGGAATGCGCCTCCCATACGATGCAATAAATTAATTAGCTAGTCAGTATTAATTTAAACAATCCAATGAAATAAATTAGAACAGTTTTAAAACAGAATAAAGTGCAAGTAGATCTGTGCCGGTTCACTGTGCGATGTGACCATCCGGCTCAGCAGGACCGGTTCATAGCAGCTATGGCCCTATCTATAAAGTTAGAATCTATCTATCTCTGACTTTAAAATATCCATTGACTTGGCCTCCACAGCCTTCTGTGGCAATGAACTCCACAGATTCACCACCCTCTCACCAAAGAAATTCCTTCTCATCTCTTTTCTAAAGGAATGTCCTTTAATTCTCTCTGGTCCTAGACTCTCCCACTAGTGGAAACATCTTCTCCACGTCCACTATCCGGGCCTTTCACTTTAGTTCACAAACACAGGCAAGCTTGATTCCATTGTAAAGGACCTTTTGGGATTTATGCTCGGTATACGTCTGGTATTCTCACAAACAAGTTGTGCAAGCAAAGGGAATCCATACAAGTTCATAATTGAGGTTAGTATTG